>NW_009630853.1:33735-39699 GCF_000690535.1 Cariama cristata | reverse complement strand
AGGGGGGGGGGGGGAATTAACATCCAAAATGTGACGGACTGGGAAGGAGATCTAAACTGCCAATGGTATAATGCTTCTGGAGTCCATGTGGCAGCAAAGTGTACTGTGATTGAAAGCTGGATGTATGATGACAACCACAGGACCTCAGCTAAAGGCATTTGTCATGTTCTTCATTTGGCTTGATAAGTAAAATCAATACACTGTCTTCCCAGACACTTTTTGTGTAAGATATGTAGTAAAAAATAGATGTTTAGGAAAGATTTGAAGCTGATTCTATTTATTTGAGTTTGGGTGTGGGAGGAGTGCAATGGAGAAGTATAAAATAGCTGCCATATTCTGAACAGTTGACTCACTGGAACTAGAAGGGAAATTGCTATCCCATCTCAAAATCTTTGAGTACTCAAACAATTCTCCTGTCATGACTTAAGATTTTTAAAATGTTCAGTTTGAAACAAACACAGAAACTGCTTGTTCCAATGTCTCTCAAACATCCTGTTTCTGCCCTTTTACATTTGCTTTTGGCTCTAGTATTTGAAAATAAAGTTGAGACAAAAAGTTTTATTCTCTTCATTTTGAAATGTCAAGAAATGTTGTATGAATAATGAGTGGGGGAATTCTGGATTCAGAAATCTGCCTGAATAACCCGTTTCTGCAAATAGCAGTGAAAATGCAACACATGTCTTCAAAAAGCTCCCAGCTGGTTCTATTTCCATGAAACATTTTAGACCTAGATTTACTCACAATGTTGAACAAACTGTAGTTTGCTCCCTCATACTTCAAAAACATGTCTTGGTGTAATCTTTATATCCCAGAAATGGCAGGGTGTGTATGTTTGACATCTTCCTCCCCATCCACAGGATAGTTGTGTTTTGTTCAATGGTATTTATCCAGCTGCAGAAAGCCAGTCAATAAAAGCCCATTTTATCTACCTTTTTGTGTACCTTAGTTTCTTACTTTCTGGCTGAGAGAAGTTATTGGACCTCTCTTGCTACCATGTCCTTTGAGGGTGATGTGAAATGTGCTTAGCAGTTGGAAGGAGAGTGGAAAATTAGAAAGGGAAGAGTTCAGGCATGCTCTCATGACCTAACCAGATCTGTTACATTTCCTTTGCTAAGACGGAGGCAATCTAGGTGTCGGAGATCTTATAATTTTACATTTGCCAAATTTCTATCCTTGCTGTAATGAAAGATAAGACGGAGTGTAGCAGTAAGGTTATCTAAGAATGGTTAATCATTTGGGGGGTTTGAACCCAGGCATAGCATATTGGCTTGATGTGTGTTTACAAACCACCTCTTACTGAAAAAGGGAGAGAGGTCAGATCTTGATATGCCTTAGAGAGGGATGCTCTGAGACAGGTAAATATATGATTTGCTAGAAAAAGAAGAAACTGCTGATATGTGAGATACTTGAGATTTGTGATATGTGGTATGGAAGGATATAGAATACATTTTGTATGTTCAAATGCAAATGTACATGAATATAATCAAGGGAAGGTTGTCACACAGCATGAATGGACATCCAGAAGTAGTTTGCCCAGAGTTCAGAGCTCACTGTTGAGATTGGTAAATTGCTGGTGCCAACCTTTCCAAAACAGTCAAGTGGAATTCAATGCTAGGATATTGTTTTATCTTCAGCTTAATGCAAACACTCCCCCCCCCACCCCCCCCCGCAAACACCCCCCCCCCACCACCCCCCCCGCCTTTCTACTCATTAACATCTCCATAGTTGCAAGAAAATCAACATTACTTTGATAAACATGGGCAAGAAAACTCTCAACTGAAATATGTTTCAGGCTAGTAGTTAGAGCATGTGTGAAGGGAGTGTGGATTCAAACTCACACAGGTGAAGGATGAGGTAGACTCTGGAGCTCTCCTGCTCTGCACAGCAACACTAGCCATCAAACTAACAGCTGGAGAGGCACCACCACTATCTCCTCTCTCTTCCACACCAGACCAGAATAGCTAATTGTAATCTGAGAACTGAGACTGTGATGGTTCCCAAAGATCAGTTAGCTGAGTGAGAAGTGAAGATGGCAGCTTATGTTTTAGATATAGAGTCAAGTATGCGGCTTCTCATGTTAAATACTTGGGCAATTCCTGGCAATGCTATAAATGGGCACAAAAAGCATCAGAGGCATTTGACAAGTACAAAGATAAGTGCTTCAAGGGTCAGAAGTGACAGAATTTTGATAGATCTCCCTTTCAGATTTGGTTGTTTTGCTGGTGTTTCAGATACTTGACTCTATTTTCCTGGTAAATGCATTTTTCTAAGATAAAGCTGAATAAGGCTGGCAAAATCAGCTTCTTGTGTTCAGCACTGGAGAAGACCAATTGTCTGTGGAGGCAGAAGGCTGCGGCAAGGATATGACCCAGGTTTCCTGGCTTGCCAGGCTGATCCTGAAGCCAGTAGTGACTAGGTCTATCTGCTACTCCAGTGGCAGCTGGGGGTTGAAAATGAACCAAAGAAACAAGTAACAGGGAAAAAGCACTAGGGTATAAAAAGGAAATACTTGCTGTTTGGAAAATGCCATTTCACTAAATAATTGAGTTCCTCCTTCACATGCACACTTGTTCCATATGCTCAAAGTTTAAGCTAAGTGTTTCCTTCTTTTCATTACTTCTCTGTTATCAGTGCAAACATGTAATCTTGGGCTTACTGCTAAGTATGTATCTGTATTCAGGTTTTATGCTCTGTAATTCCCAAGGAAATCAGTTCCGGATATCTTGCATTGAAAAACTATGCTCACTCAGCAGGCTAGAGGTGTTTTAAAACTGTAGGCAATGACAGTAATCCTTTGCTTAGTTACACTGGTGTAAAGCCTGAGTAATTTTATTGTAGGAAAGAGAAGAATCAGGGCCGCTATTCTCAGGAAGATGTTCACTAATTATTTCTAGATAAGGTGGTAGGAGTAATTAGTGCTACATATTGGAACCAGCACTCAATGTAATTTGTGTCCACATAATAATATCAACATCTACCTCTGTTCAACTTCTATTATCACTTTTCTTTTTTTAAATTGAGAACAGAAAAAAAAAGCCTACTAAAAATATATTCAGTGAACAGTACATGTGTCTTTTTGGACACTGCAGATTTGTATCGGCCAACAACTTTTATAATATGAATGGATTTGTGTGGCAGACAGCACTGGTAATTGGATCACCTTGTAGTTAATGCAGCAGAGTGGATGTGTGCTTGGTTTGAACTGAAATCAGAGGTGGCACTCAGCTGCTCAGGTAGAGACTGTGCAGAACAGACTGACTCCCGCGCTGCTCTTCAAGGGAAACAGGGGAAGAGACACAGTTTTGGCTGATGGAGAGATGCGCGGTTTCCCATGTGGGTCTGAAGGTATATTTTTCTTCTGATCAGGTAAGAATTATTCCTAGAACTGTTTAAAAGTCTAATTTCTGCTCTAAATGAAACTGCTGTGTTTCCAGGCTGATTTCCTTCCCACAAGGAGCCCGGTGGAGCCCAGTACATTTTGCCCTTTCTTGGAGCAAAGTGTTCTGAGATAATTAGGGTCTGGAGGTCTCAGGAATATGTTTCCCATATCATCCAGAGAAGTATATGGACATTAATGTTGCCCTAAGTATAAACATTTTGTTCTGAGTCTTCTGAAATTATTAGGATTTTTTAAAATTTTTGTTTACTTTGAGGAAATTCTTCAAAACCTGTTCTCTTTTCCCAGAAACTTCTGACTTCCAACAGCACCTCAAACACTAACACTTCTTTATCTTTTTGAGAATTATTTTGCCTGACCAGTCATCTGCTGTAGGAACTCACCCTGGCAGGGTGCCTATATTGTGCTTTTTGCTTTATAAGCCAGGTTTTCAGTACAGATTTAGGCTTTGTCAATCCAGTTCCCTGATACAGTGTTTCAGCTGGCATTAGTATACGCTTTTGAAGATAGTTGGGTGCTGACACTAGGGAACACTCTAATCTTATAGCATACTAGGATCCAGTTTTGTTTTTATATCAGTAGTGGCTTCACATTATTTCACCTGTAATTTCTTTTACTGGAATCCTGATACCTTCAAGTGTAATCAATGTGTAATTTCATTAGGCCTTCACGTGATGCTCCCACTCAACCATCAGGAATCATCTGGAGACCTTCCTTTTCATTTCCTGTAATCACCATGAGATGGCAGTTGTCAATTGCTGGACTTGCTTCACCCCATTTGAACCAAAACAACTCAAAGCTTATTGATCCTTGGAGACACGGAGCTTTCCAGCTTTGCTGTTCGCAGCATGCATGTGTGAAACTTTACAAGTGACTTTTAAAGGCAGCCAAGGAATGTGTGAGACAGATTGTTAGGAAAAAACCCCCAACAACCCAACATTATTTAATTTGATGGTGCAGAGCTTTATGCCAAAGTAAGGCATGTGTTTGCTGTTAGCAATCAAAGTGCTTAGCGAATGAAAAGTGACATTTTATTTATGGGATTTTACAAGCAGGAGATCCCTAGGGAAATTAATTTGGCCCTCTGGAATACTTCCCTCCTCCATGTCACTTTCCCTGCAGCCCCAGCATTTTTTTACCACAAAGCTTGATATTAGTTTTCGGGTAGATGGAACCCAGAGGGAAGGATGTGGGTGCAGAAAGCAGCTCCACATTATATTGCAAACTCATGGCAGGACTCAAGCATTTTCATAGCGCTCCCTAATAAATCATCAGGTCATAGGTAATGGCCTAGATCCTGGACTGCAGCTAATGAGCTACCAGCCAGAGAACTGGGTTTTATTTTGTCCTTTCAATAAAATCCCAGAGCACAAACCTAAGCTTTTTAAAATAGTGCTCCCCATACGTAGCCTGGAGGCAGTCTAAATAATTTAGATTCTTCTTCATCTCTGTTATTCTGTGGTAAAAAAAAAAAAGCCTGAAAAAAAAGGTTATTTCTTAATAACAGATTGCTCCAATTTGTGTTTCCATTCTCTCTAGCTATATTCCCACTCCATTTTCAGCTGGACATGCTATTCTTATTTTTTCATAAACTGAGTCTTTTATAATTTTTTTCAATGTGTGTTGTTAAAGAGTTGCTCCCTTCCACTATATAGGTAGCTAAATGATAGTCATTCAGAAGAAATGCATCACTTCTCACATATTTTTATAATTTTTTTTGTGGTGGAAATCAGTAGTGTCTTATATTTATAGCTTGCAAATTTTACCATCTACATGAGAGTGTACTCTAGTTATATCACATTATCACCATGAATAGTTTAAAAAAAAAATCAATAAATGACATTCTGGTTGATTATATCCTGGAGGTTCAAGAAATGGAAAGTGATATACAGTCATAAAATTGCTGTGTTTTCAGCCATGTTCTTGCAACACCAAGGCCTTGAGCAATGGAACTGATCTTCACAATGTCAGCTATCCCAGTCTACAGGATTGATAATGCAGAATGAAATTGTATTTTCCAATGCTTAGTTTACTCCTCTTTGAAATGAGCCTCAGATTTGTCTAGGCTAGAAGGGACTGAGACATATATGTCTGGGCTCTTATATCACAGGACATTAAATTCCACCCAGTTCTCCTTGTAACAGACAATTTCAGAGCATAAAGTCAGATTTGGTTAAGCAAAGACATCGAATCATGGCTTTGAAGAGGTGATGAAGGCTCTAGGCTTTTCCTCAAGAGTTTCTTAGTCAATCTCTTTGTCAAGCACGCATGTAGTTAATTTTTCAGTATTACTTATCTGATTTCAGCTTTCAGGCTCTGATCATGCCTTTCACCAAAAGATTAAAGTGTTCTTTATGCACATACTTCCTTTCTGTGAAGATACATATATTTCAACCAAGTCACCTCTCACTCTTCTGATCAGTTAGGCAGATTGAGCTCTCTGAATCCCACAATTCTACCTTATTTTCAGCCTTAGAAGGAATTTCTGTATGAGATTTTCTACTATTGTGCTACTCTTAACTTGATTTTTCCTTGCTCTTCAGCACTCCCCTGCCACAAAAAAAAAA
>NW_009630853.1:14520-33704 GCF_000690535.1 Cariama cristata | reverse complement strand
AAAAAAAAAAAAAAAAAAAAAAAAAAGAAAGAAAGAAATAGAGGTATTATGCCAATGCCTGGTATCTGGAAATCTAAAAAGGCATAAAATGTTAGAGCTTAACATAAATGTAAAAGGTCCTTCAGTGACCAAACTTTCCAACCATGGCCGGTTAGGAGGGAAAGTTCATCTCACTCTCCCTTGGAATTCATGAAGAAAGATGATGGTAAATGAGCTTCTTGAGGCAACAAAATTGCTCACCTTGGAAGGAGAAAACTAATCTTTTTCCTCATTCCAATTAAAATAGTGGCATTTGTTCATCTAAAGGAGAACGATTTTAATGGGAAAAGAGAAGTCCATTCCAGAACAGCCTATAACCTGCTGATTCTCAGCAGCATCGTGTTTATGTCTGCCTGTTTCTAGTCAGTGCCCTAGACTCAAGGGGACCGGGTAAAATATATTCTTTGACTGTGATGCTGTCACCCCAATAATGATATCATCTGTCCATCTTTTTCTGGTGGAGAATCTGCCCTTCTCAAGGTTATAATCCTCCATGAATTCCCTCCGTACCCAGTCGGGTGATATTTCCTTCCCAATTCAGGGAAGAAGAGGGGTGGAAAGAGCAGTACAGAGGAGGACAAGACTGGTAGATTGACAGCTCTAGTGCAGCATGGACCGATTGCCAAAATGCATGTTAGGGAAGCACTGTGTACAGCTTCAAGAGTTTGTAAGAGTTTGGTATGTTTGTAAGAAAACATATCAAAGGATAAAAAGAAATGAGAACTAAAAATAAAGTAAGTGAATTTGTGGCTGGGAAGAATGTTAACCTATCTCTCATGAACATTTCCTTCACATTAGTCTGTGTCCTGATTGGGAATTAGAAATTGGAATCCTGGGAGAAAAATAAAGGTGAATAAGGAAGTATGGAAGAAAAGAAAGGGTCCACCAAATCAAATTTCCTAGAAGATGTTTGTGACACCCTGATGAAATGACAGCAGAATAGCGTGGAATATCAGAATTTGGTTTCTACTAAGAGGAGAAGGTGGATTTTTTACCAAAAAGTTTATTTTTCTAAATCTGCCTTACCAGCACAAAACTCTGGTACAGATAAAAGCATTACATATTTTTATATATGTACACATATATATGCATGTTGTACAGACTCTTGATATAGCTTTGACAACTTTTAAAGACACTTTAGTCTTTTTGTCCCTCCCTTCTCTCTTTCCATTTTCCCACCTGTTTAGTTTATCAGTTCTGTTTCACTTCCAGCAACTACATATTATGTGTGCACACTTCAGTAAAGCTAACAAGAGTTCTGCAGCACAGTAGCTTTGTACATAAGTACTCCTCTTGAAAGCATAAAATCAAATTGCGATTGTTTAATAACAATTGCTTTTGTCATAACAAAAGAAATTAGACTCTCTGAAACATATTTTTAATGGGGACATAAACTCTGTAGACACTCTGCTGGTTTTTTTATTAGTCTGATGATTCATTAGATATACAGAGAAAAATATTTAAAGAAATTATTTGTTTTGCCTGGAAATTGTCCTTTCTTCTATGTTCAATGAAATACTGCTGAGTATAAGTTCCCAGTTTGGTTAATGTTACACTTACCTGATTTATACTACTGGGGCTGCTTATATATATAGGCATATTTCTTAACAATCTACATACCAAAGTCTTAAAATACTAGAGCTTTGCTAACATTTTTAATGTAATGAAAATGTCTTGGTTTTAGAGAGGATATTTTTCAGAACTTGTAGTGGGAATTACACTGTTTGGATTTTGTTTGTAAGTCCTGAATCTCTAACTTTTCTATTCTAATTGCACTGGAAATGCAATTATTCCCTTAAATTAAGAATTTCTGGAGAAGTGTGACTGCTAAACGTGAAATAGGTTTGATATGAAAATAATAAAAATAAAATCTCAATTATGATGAGCATTTATGCACCAATAAAACATTTACAGGAAAGCACCAGTGTTAGTCATTAGTAGCTCAAAATTTCACCAATGGATGGAAAAGAGGATACATATTGTCTGTCTCCAAGGTATGTGAACTTATATCTGCCTTCCAGGAGGCATTTCTGACAGGACAATTCCTGGTTTTGCAAGGAAAACAAAACAAACAAAAAAACCCCAACAAAACAAAAAAATCCACTCCAACAATCTATCACACTTCCTGCTGGAATCGCTGTTTGAGCTTTAAAGGTGGAAGGGAAGAGCACATCTAGACAGGCAATAACAATAATAAGTCAGAAAACTCTGTCCATATCACTGCATGAAATAGAAGCCAACTAGTGAGATGTGAGAAGACTACTTAGAGTGCAAATATAAATCTGTATCTGTTAGCAGCCGCTTAGTCTAGCAAAACAGACATGGCACAAAGACATCTACAAAATCATATAGTGTAATTTTTTGCTTCTAAAGATTTTTTTCACCTTTTTAAAACCTGATCAACTTAGTAAAATTAAAATATTTCACTTAATATCTCCAAGTTGCAGAATCTGCACTTTAAGTTGATTTTTAATTAATTTTCTTAACTGAAAATGTTTATCATCTGGAAATGTTTGCCCAATTATTACGGCATCAGCAGAGAAAGGGGACAAGCCCAGAATACTACTTTGACAGTGTCTGTTTCTTCATACTTGCATTTGAAACAGCTCTGATCTACGAATAGGCTTGGACTTTCTGAAGAACAAAGATGGGACCTGGGGTAACATACGCTCTGTTTCTGTGCTGACTGATGACAGGATAGCTTGGTAAATGACAGAACTGGAGCCGGGAGTGTATCAAACACACAGCAGCAGCTGTCACAGGCTCCTTGCTGTGAGTGCATGCAAGGGACTTCAAAAGCTGGAGTTCTCCAGGGATTCCTTGAACTCGTCTTTGTTTTTCTTTTTGTTGTTGTTGCTTTTTCCCCAATCATGGCTCTCTGCCTGGCTTTTCTGTATTGCTACATTTTCTTCTTGTCCCTTCCGAGTCAAATTGGGAAGTTGTGAATATCTCCTAATCTTGTGTCTAGAGGGGATATGAATTTTTAATCATTACTATCATCCATTATCATCATTATTTTATTGTATTTATGTAGTGCTGCTGGTCTGGCTGATGTTTTTATGAAGAGATGGAAAGGAAGGTTCTAACCTAAAGAATTTTATAGTCTATTTGTGAGATGAGCAACATAGCAGTCACAGCACAATCTGGGAGCTGATGGGGAGCACTAGTATAATGAAGCCAGAGGAAAAGGAGATCTCATTTAGGGCTTATTTTCCTCTGAACTTTTTGTCTGTTTATTGACTTGCCTTACCTTGCAACAAAAAGCATCTGTTGGTTTGGCTGGTCAGGTGTGAAAATGACAGCAGAAATGTATAACGACAAACAAACACAAAGGCCAAAAGAACCCCAGACTTCATACACTTAAATTCAACTGAGGTTGACAATCAGGTCTGCCAGCCTTTTATAGGAACTATTCTCCTCTAGATTTGTGAACTTAGGAAAGCAGAAATTACCAGTCAGGTTTAGACATGAATCCATCTCAGCCAGTATCATGTCTTAGACCATGTGGTTTAGAGGTGAGAATCTCTCTAGTTGACAGATTTGGCATTATCTGTCCCAAGAACAAGTCTTGTCTCTAACAGTTTCAGACACACAAGTCACTGTAAACTTTTAAGTTGCATCACATTATCTTTTTCCATGGTATCCATTCATATCTTCCCTCCTGTGATGCAAGTGGGTATAGTTGGCTTAGGTCTCTAGGAAAGTGTATTAAACCAGTTAGAAAGGTTATCATTTACCTCAGCAGCCAGTTAAGAATAAGGTAACAAAATTTGCATGGCAAAATGAAGGAGTCATTGGAATAAATGTAGACATCCAGGGATTGCTGTAAAATGGCTGGAATGGAGACAACCAGTATATTTGCGCAGCATCTTACTTCAGGACTTCCTGGTTTTGACAACGGGACAACCCGATCTAGACAGGGACTAGTGATGCCCTAATATACGTAACAGCAGAAACATAATGCAAGCTAAGAGCAAGATAGAGTGTCTGTTTCCTAATTTGTTGGTCAGCAAACTGAGGAGCGGTGATTTTTTGGATCCTGTCTGAAGACCACTTGCAAATTTCAGCTGAGGAAGAAGATGATGGCTTTGACTGCTTAATGGAGTTAGGTGCAATGATCAGATTAAATGCACTTCCATCTACTTCTGGGTGCGTTTCAGCATAATTTAGGGTGTAGTTTATCCTGGCCATAAATGAAAGCATTCCTCTCCTTTTGTCTTGTTTCAACACTTGCTGCTGCTGCTGGTCCTGAAATTGGAAGACCAGAGGCAAGGAGTCAGAGCTGTCTGCTGGCATAGACAGGCAGAGGTCCACTGGAGCACAGGGTGCAGCACTTGTTCCTTGGCATGACTTAGGGAAAATAACTTGATCCAAGCTACTGGATTTCAGCTGAGGAGAGATCTTTTGCTGCTTTAGATAAAACTTTTATCATAAGATGATGGTACCTCTCCCTTCTGCTCACGGAGCAGCTCCTTACATCGCTAGCTGCTTGCATCCATTTTGGTGCATAATCAGTTTCCTAAAGGGAGGGCCAGGACTGCAGGTGGCTGGTGAGGCCCACTGCCAGCTCTCTGTGGGCCTGTTTACTAGAGCCATTTTGTTACAAGAAAAGAACAAACTATATCACAAAATGGTAAAAACTTTTAAGGTGTTACTTTGGGCAGCAAAATTTTTTCAGAACATGATCTGCTATCTCATTCCCCCTTCCCCAGCACAGACATGCAGTGTAAGCTCAATGCAGATTTACAAAGGTTTTGATTTGTTAGGATTTGTGATGGAACTTAGACATTTTTTCAAATAACAAATTATTTGACCCATACTTCAGGGTTGGAACAGGTTAAAATTATAAAATACTGAGCCTCTTCAGAAGTGGTTATTCTGATGATCATTTTTTCTTTACGCGGAAGGCAAAGCCCACGTACGGCAAGGTAAAACAGCTTCCAGAGCATTCATGTAAAAATTATTCTGATTTTTTCCACAAAAGCTTTGAAAAATGTTCCTTTTTAAAAGGATGCTAGGAGAAAAAGGTTTATCTCAGGGTTAAAAAAAAAAGTTGTGTGTTTGCTGAGTTATCGAGATGCCCTCTATGTTCATGTTCTCATTCTTTAAATTATATTTCTCCTGACAAACTCATTTTCAGTCACAGTAATGAGCAGATAAACAAGGGGTAGCAGTGGATAGCTGCAAAGTGAATAGAATAATTCAGAGGGGGAACTTTTTTTCCCTGAAGAGCATGTCAACTCTTAAAAATTTATGCATCTAGCCTTGAGATATGCAAGCCATATGCATAAATAAATAAGCTTTTGAATGCACGCCATAGGTTTTGGCAGTGCAGGAGATATCAGGGGGTGAAAAAAACAGAAAAAAAATTCAATTGTTCCTGACTATTGAAGATGTACAATTATTGAGTGCAGTAATTAGATAATGAAGCTGTCCCTAATAAATCTATCTTATGGCTTTTGGTAGTTTGTGTAGTCACGAACATGAGGTTTTTACTGAATGCAAATCTGGGTACCATGATCTTTTTCTGAGCATATTATCATCTTATGAAATTTTGAAGTTTTGAGGGAGGAACATGGTCATCCCATAATTTCACCGTCAGAAGCAGAAGAGATACAAGCTAATGATAAGAAATTTAACAGCTACATTGCCTTTCCAACAAAATAGCTAAAGAAAACCCCCAAATTTTCATGCAGTGGTGCTCATCCATCCGTCAACAGGTGATAGCCTTTTGCCTTAGCTGGAAAAGATCAGAAGTCTCTTAACCACCTCACTCACTGCAAAAAACTATCTTGGTGCTTTGATTTAGAGGTTGGTTTGTATGCTTTGTTGAACAGGTGTCTTAAAGTATTCTGCAGTAGTTCTGGGACAAGATGGGAAAAATGTCTTTGTGGGCTTTTGTATGGGGAAATCCTAGTGTACTTTCTAAAGTCAGTGTCATTTCTATTCTGCAGATGAGTGTGTATGGAGCACTGGTAGCTGAGCTGGTGTGGTGGTGGTGGGATTCTTGCAATTATATAGGACATTACCTGTCTTTTGATACCATTAGTAGGTTTTTGCACAGTGACAAGTCCTGTAGGATTTACTGTCTTCCTGTCAAGTGAGGCACTGACTGAGGAGAGCAGTGACCTCTCCAGCTCTGTTTCCCGTCCTTGATGTCCAAACCTTATGGAATCATACTCTTAATCCTACTTTTAGATTATAACTGCGGTATGTTGCAGGTTGGCAGGCAGTCCAGGTGGAACCCAGAGAATATTTGTTAATGGCAGTGATCCTTAGGGTGTCTTGAGGGTGTGTTTTGGAGAAATCCGTGCAAGGGTCTATCTGTCAAGGATCTATCTGTCTTTCTGAAATACTACTTTATTAACTGGAATACAGTATTGTCTATTAAAAATAGACAGAACAGAAGGGAATCTGACAGGAAAAAAGCACCTAGCTCTTCAGAGCTGGCCTAATCCTTATCTAGGTACTACTAGTCCAGTCACATTCTTAAAAATAGTTCATGGTAACACTAGAAATAAGTTTTGCAGTGGTTTTTTTGCCTTGATAATGCAATCTGTAGGAACAGGGTCTTTTACTGAATTTTTCAGTCATTGATGTGATATTTAAGAGTGTGTTAATTTCATAGTACCTTTAATATTGGGAAGCCATCAAGACTTGAATGAAAAATGCTTTTTTTCCTATAAGAATCATGTACTTTTTGATTTTGTATTCCATTTTTTGAGTTTTCACTCCAATCTTCATAAATTTGAAGTACTTTGCTTCTAAGTAATGAAGGGGACAAGATTTTTCATTTAGGATTCCATTGTTAGTGACATGATTTTTAAAGATAAAACAATTTTTTAAATTCAGAATTCTATTTAGTAAATAAAATTAACTTCTGAACTCATCATTTCTAATCACTACCTCTTCCAAAAGATTTCATTCATGGTTTATAGAATCTATAGCCAGCAAGATAGATGCCAGAACTTAGAAAACCTGTATGTTGCCTACACCTTGACAGTATCCAGCTTCATCAGTCTGCCAATAACTTGAGCCTTGCTGGTCTATGTTTCAGTTTGAATGTATCACTGCTTCTATACCTCTGAAATGCATGAAAAATACCATTTGTTTTACATTAGGTTGTCTGGTAGACTGCTTGAAGTCAATGTTTGTATATAGACATCAGGCTGTCCTCTGTCATTGGCAAAATTTGGGGGGCTAATGTTCCATTTTCTAAAACTTTCCTTTTAATGCATATTTTAGAACAGTAACTGATTAATTCATGCCATCTTTGGCAAAAAATATTTTGATCTGAAAAACAAACCTGATATTTAGCAGCTGAAAGGTTTCTTTTGAATGGTTTCCAAATACAACATTTCATTTTACTTTGCTTTGAAATGCTGAAATTAATTTGATGATTGCATTTTTTTAATGAAGGCAATTATTGCTTTTTTTGTTGTGTTTTGTTTCGTTTTTTCATTTTAGAGATCTAGAAACAAAATCAGGCTTTTCATTTTTTTATTAGATTAGAATTCTGATTCCCTCATTCCCTCTCTTACTCCCCTCTTGTCCCTTCCTCATCTGTTTTTTTTTTTTTTAGCAAGAGAAAACTTTTTTGTCATTCAGCTGTGGTAGATAAGTGGTGGTATATGATTATTCACGTACATTGTGTGCCAAAACAACCAATTCTCTTTGTTTTACTTTTTGACATGGAACTCTGAAGAACTATGTGCTTACTTGTTTGATACTGCAGTATATCCCTGAGCTGGCTGAGGCTCCCAAGCCATGACTCTAATAGAGGCCTTAAATTGGCTTAGTGACTTTCTGATTTATTATGAGTTTATTAATCCCTCCTCATGGCAACAGTACTGTATTATGTGATACATTTACCCTTGGAAAAGTAGCATCTCTTGGGTCTCTTCTTTCCATAGTGTTCCTAATTTGATAGGTTTGGGGGTTTTGAGTCTCACTGAAATCTCCTTTGACTGGGACCTAACAGTTTATAGAATTGCTCCCTCGTGTTTTTATTCCTCTCCTCTCTCTTCCACACAAATGCTTTATACACTTCAGAATAAACATTTTCACATGTTATTAATGATCTTTCTAATACTTTGCCTCCCATCTCTGTGCATCTGATATCAATTTTAAGCAAATGTCCATAGTCTTTATTTATAAGATGGAAACTGTCTCTCAATATCTTTATTTTTTCCTTGTCCTTTTATTACCTTCACACTTTGATTCCTGAGACAACTGGTCTTTTTCTAAGTGTTTCTTCTAGTAGTGATACGCTTAGGATATTTTTTTCTGCATGACGAATTGTTCTCTTTTGATATTCATTTCCAATTTGTACAGACTTCCTTGCTTATCTTGAAATACTGAAATTAATTTTACTTCTTACATCACACCAGTAACTTCAGTGCAACACTGGTCATTTGCACTAGCAGGGAACAGAAAAATAATCATGCATTTTCCTAATGACTCTCCTGTTTTTCATCTATTTTGGACACATCACCAATGCAGTATTATCCCTGGAGACCTGGAGCACTATCCCAGCCAACAGAGACTATGTACCAAATGCACTCAGAATAAAGTCCAAATGTCTTCTCTACCAAACTGTGGAACCCAAAGCATCGGCTTCAGGTAGTAAGAGAAATGGGAAATTGGCAGGTTATGTAATGTGCATAAAGCCATAGCAGAAAGCCAACCACCACCATTTAAAGCTGTGACTGAGGAGCATGCTGCCTCCGACTGACACTGGCATCCCACCTATTCTGCATGTTTGGTGCCTGAGACATCATGCAGAGGAACTGGGTGTCTTGTGGGACACGTGTGATGTGACGTCCCATGCTTGTACATGCATTAAGTCTGCTGCGTTGTGGAAATGCTGCAAAAGAACCTGGCTGTCAATTTGAATGTAATAAATATGGAGATTTATAACTATTGATATCAGGTTCAGTAGCACTAAAGTTTCCACTGTGGGGTGGTGCAAGTATTTGGACACCTATTTTGGTAGAGAACTGAATCACCTGCATTGATTTTGTTGGGACAACTTCCATTCCTACAAGCCTGGTATATGAGAATCTCTATTTGAAAAGAAAACTCTTTTCACCCTTAATCTGGACTTGATTTCCTCAGCAGCTTTTGAGGATGATTTCTGAAGGTTAAGTATAAAAATCTAAGGAATTACCTGACAGTAAGAGATTCTAGATTGAAATGAAAACAGGGAAAAATAATAATAAAAAAATTCTTCTGAATCTCAGCAAGCATGAGCATGTAAACTTTTAAACGCTAAAGTAAGGATTTTAAAATCAATGGAGTGTTTAATAGAATTCTGTACAATGCATGCAAAATGGGGGAAACGTGGCAACAGGCAAATTTAGAATGAGTGAAAGCTTGAATGTGGCTTGGTTACATAATTAAAACTAGACAAGCAAAGGGAAATGTCAATAATCCAACCAAGAAGTCACACAAATATAGATTGGTGTCTCACTACCAAGGAAAAAAAGTAATTAACAAACCAAAGCAAACCGACAACTTGGAAAGCAGATGGCATTCTGGGAACCAGTAATAAAATGGATTTTAAAATAAAGTTTATATACGAGTTGTTCAAATTATGCAGTGAACTCCACAGTATATCATTCAGTTAAGGGGGAGCCTAGGATGACTACCTCTGATATACACGTCGTATGTCTACACTAGGGGTGTCCAGTACTAAACATAATGTTATCCCTCCTAAGAGACCTGGAGCAGGTGATGAAAAAACACAGAAGTGTCCTCTAAGCAGGCAGTTATGGCAGAGGAAGTATTTTTTTGGATGACCTTATTTATGACAGTATCTGGAGGTCTGAGGCTGAGAGGTTGGCAAAGATGTCTTAATGAAAGACATTTATATTTTGGCAAACAGGTACAAATCTCAGCAATAGACATGCTGATAACAGACAAATCCTTCTTATCGTGGAACTTGTCTTCCACATAGAAAGAAATGTTCTTCGACCTTTTAATGTAACTGATGCCCTGATGTGCTTTTCCCATGTGCCCAAACAGGCTGTTTGTCCTCTACCTGGCCCCTCTGACATCAGCAACCATGAAAGTGGAATTTCTTGGATTCAGCTGAGGGACTGTCTTGTCATGCAGACACTGACTCTGTTCCTGACTCAGCTACTCTCGTTATGGGATTATGGTTGATGATCCCAATTTTCTCCACCTGCCTCTTGTCCATGATGTGACAGAGATTCATTCTCACTATGATTCAGCAGCAGCCTCATCTGGGCTGGGGCATCTCATCACAGTAGCAGTTATACTGCAAACCTGCTCTATGGTTACAGAGAAAGAAGTGTGGATAATTGTAAGGGATTTAGGAATTAAAATGTACTCTGCAAATAAGTGGTTTGAAGAATAGCTATTTTCCCTGATAATGTGGCACTTAAAAGAGAAATACTTGGATTAAAGGAGTCTTGGTTTTATTTTAGAAGTCTATGATGTGTCATACCTTTTTAGCAAAATGTGATTAATACAAAAACTTATAGTCACTTCCTAATATTAATATGAAAAAAAAGGCAGAAGTGGATAAAAATCCAGTCAGCTGTTCACTTCATCACCCATTAATCCCTCTCTGAATGAGAGGTATCAGATGCAATTCTGAGGTGCACTGCGTGAGCTAGGGCTTACTAGTCCACTTCTCTGGCTGAACAGCAATAGGTCTGCTAAGATTTAGTCCAATTGATTAATTTCACCAGAAAAGTCTGGTGCACCTTAGCAACTGGCACCAGGAATAGGATCAGTTAAAGGAATCTGGTTTTGCCTGAATTAGGATCTCAAAGCTCAGCTTCAGTGTGAATTCTTTGATACATGATGAAGATTGAACTTGCATGGTGGCATTCCCCTCTGCAAGACAACCATGGACATCCATGTGGCCCTGGCCATTTTCACAGCCCTTTCAAAAAGGTGTTATTGCTATATAACTTCAGCCTTGTTTGTGGAAAACTGTCGAACAGATCCCAAAGAAAAGATGGCGAAGGGCTGGTACCCCATCCCCGCCCCCAGGCCACCCCCAAACAGATGCAATTACATGCATACCACTTCCTTAAACCAGGCTAAAAGGTCTGTACACTGTACATACTCATAAATGAATGTCATATAAATAGTTTAAATTCCTAAAACAAACCAATTTTATCTCCTTTCTAAAAATAACAGTGTTATACATCATGGCCAGCACTTCTTTTTTTCCTCAAACTGAAAAATAATTAAAAGCTTCATCTTTTCCCTCCCTCTCCCTGCCCAGCTCTCCAGTATCTCCATCTATTTTTACATTGCTATTACCTATTTTAATCTATCCATATTAATCCTGTGGTGACCTTCAATGATTTCAGTGCAGTGAGTCCATGAGATGAGCCTGTAAGTCTAGGATGATTTGTAGGGTTGTCTTTTTTTTCATTGCTGATGTTCTTAAAGAAAAATAATATTTTGCCCAAAGAAGGATGAAAATACATTTTCCTGACAGGCAGAGAGGGAACACTTTTGTTAGGACTGAAAAAAATCTCAAAAGTTGTGAGGATAAAAAGTGATGAAATTGGGATGCAAATGTATTGAGAAAAGGCTAGGCCTATTCATTGCACAAATGAAAGCGCATATACTGTGGGTCTGTTTCTGCCAGCATGGATATTTAACAGGAATTTTGTATGGTGCATGTTTCTGAGCTCACTTGCATACATATTGTAGCATTAACACATCAAAGCTTACCCTTTAAGGCCCACGAATCACCCTGCCATGATTACACTGCACATAAGAATAGAGACGAATGCTGATGTGGGGGACTTCCATACTTTAGGGACTTCACTGCTGGCAGCTGTGGGTAATGCTCCACAAGTGGGAATCTGTAGGATAAACTAATATGGATTTACAGTGAAAAAGGGGCCAAGACACACTGCAGTTACTGAGGGATAAGAGCATGTAGTTATGATGCTGCTAGATCCACAGTAACACTAGAAACATGTTTCTGTAGCACCAAATTAAAAAGTGTTTTTCCTATGTACATACATACACAAAATTACACTTTAATTTATCTCCTAATCTGGGAATGAACCAGGAATCTCCAAAGACTAAGTAAACATATATATATACACTGACTTGGAAAAACATCCTGTTTTCCCTGAGTAAACACCAAGGATGCAGACGAGTACCCAGCCAGCATTACCAGTGATGCAGTGTTGCTGCTGCCTGAGGCCAGTTCCAGCTGATCAACAGACCTGTGCTTTCTTTTCAGAGTTGGGGGGGAGGCAGAAGGGTGAAAAAAGAACTGCGGACAGATCTTAATTCTCTTTGCATTGCTCTGTTGTAACTGCTTTGCTGGGATGCTCAAGTGAAGCAATTCCAGCAGCACGCAGGGTCAGACTGTCCTTAAGAACAAAATCCCTTAACATTGGACATATATATAGATATATACAATACGCGTAACGTTACTGACTGCAGTGAGTTACTCTCACATCCAAGTACTATTTAACCAGCAGTATGCCAAAATCTGTCTCTTTATTGCTGACTTTCAATTTGTGTTTGATCAAAGCCCCACTGATACATCTATCAAACTCACTGCTAACTTAATCCCTAGTGCTCCCATTTTAAGTGACTGATTCATTTCCCCCTGTTATGTTCAGCCTATTGTAAACACCAGCACTTTCTCTAAGTCTCTTTTTCCACCTTTCTGTTTGATAATCTCCCCATCCTTTTTCCATGACAAATGCGTTCATATTTCTGGAAAGCTGTTCATATTTCTGGAAAGCTTCATGCTTATTGCTTTTGTCATTTAAGCCCTCCTAGCACTGTTACCCTCTGTTACCATCTCTGTTGCGTAGTTGTATCACAATGATGTGAACAAATGCTCCTGTCTCTGGATTTTCATGCTTCCTTTTCATGTGTGTTTCTAGTTATACCTCACAATTTGCAAATTGGCATTATTAGCAGATAATTAGATATAATGACTATCTGTGATGAATCTGGCCATTTCTCAGGTTAAAGAACAATTGCTTCATTGCATGAACATTTGTTCTCTTTTATTCTCAATTTACTAAATAAAATGACTAGATGCTGGTTTAATGTATGGGTTTGGTGAAGCTGTTATGTCCATAGGCCAATTTTGAGGTAAAACTTCACAAATCCTTTGCAGAGCCTATGTGATAGATCCCCAGGCAAAAAATCTGCACAAATCTTTTTAAACTCTTGAGTCTTCCTGCAAAATATGAACATATCCTCTTAATCCTCCTCATTTTATGTCTTATTTATTTATTGTTGTGCATTAGCTGTTATGTCATAAGACTGACTAGAAGTAGGCATAAGTATTTTGGAGAGCAGCTAAGTTCTAAAATTGTTCTAAAGACAACTAAACATCCATAAATTAGGAGTTCCGTTGTGGAGATGCTTTTTTATATATATACACACTATAGAGACATATGTATATATATAATTGTATTTCATTATATTATACCATATTAGATTATATATTATATTATAGAATATTATGTTATAGATATTATATTATACTGTATTATATTTCATTATTATTATTTTAGGGAAGCAAGTAATCAACGAACATATACTGTATAGTGAATATATATAATCTGTCTATAAATAATGATTGGGATTAAAAACAATTTAAAAAGCCAAGAAATAAAAGTACATTTTATTACAATTGGATTTTGAGAGAAATCATGTGGTATGTTTTTTTTTCTTTTGTATTTACAATGGCCAGAATGAAGGTCCTCATGATTGATGTTAGCTTTCAATTCTATGACTTGTTCCAGTTTGTGTCACAATATTTGACTGATGTAAGAGTGTATTGTTTTTTATTTGGATTTTTTTTTTTTATTCAGTGATGTGTGACAGCATCACTTTGAAATCAGTACAGAAGCAGGGCAACATGTCAGCTTGATTTATTTAGTTGTTTTACTGTTAACACTTCCCATCATGTTGGTAGAATGATCAGGTAGCTGGCAATAATGTCATTATGCAAGGGGCATTTTAATCATTCAATGAATCTATATATTTTTGCAAAGAAAAAAGGATTCTCCATACTTGAGAAAGTATGTTTGCAGGAAGGTATCCAAGGCATGTCACAAATCAGCAAGAGTTCATAGGCTTCTGGCTTAACCTTTTCTCTTTCCTTTATAGACCAGATAGTATGAGCTAGCCTGTCTGATATTAACCTGTTCGATATTAACCAGATATTTTGCAAGCTGCCGAGTCACAAGAAAATGCCAATTTCAATAGCCTTTTACAAGAAATGAGTCTTCATTAGTCTTCTGCAGTATACAGACCACCATTACATGTAGACTTCTAATTTGTACTACGTTTCTGGCAGCTGTGTTTCCCTGGACATCATGGTATCTGGATTAGAAATTAGTTGTTGATATTAGTCAGTAATTTAAATCGTGCAAATAGAGCAGCACTTAGAGCTGTTTTCCCTGGTTTGAATCTTTGATATCACATATTGTTGTACCTGGCTCTGGTTTATATTGGTAGTTTATATTGCCACTGGTGTTCTTATCATTAAGTCTTCGGCACCAGAAATCACAATATGAATTTTGACAATTTTCAAGACCATTTGATATCTTACTTTTTTTTAATCTGTGAAGGTAAAATGCCTCCAGTTTTACGGAAGAGTTCATCAACCCTCTTGTATCCAAACAACTTCAGATAGGATGATCTGTAAGTTTAGATTGAAAGAAAAAAGGACAACTTGTCTCCTGATTGCACTGGGAATATTTCACAAGTGTCAACTGAATCTTCATTAAGTGTAAATTAAACATCAGTCTTTCTGATTAATTTACATAGGTGTCACCAGCTTGTTCAGGTTTCATTTCAATTAGTTCCTGATATCACACATCAGCCCCAGTTCTAATAGGCTAGGATTAGAAAGCAGACTTTCATTCTGAGCTGCAAGTACACAACCCGTTGCCTGCAAAGCCAGAGAGGATGGGTAGGGGCATCCATTGTAAATTATGCATGTAAACAGCTTGACCCACTGACAAAAGTGGTCCACAGTCCTGAGACTGAGGTTAGATGACTTTTGTAATTTTATTTCCCAAATTCTTAGACAGCAGAATGTGAATTGTATGGAGAATTCTCTTAATTGTGTTATTTTCTCTTATACTTCCGATTCTTTAATGCTTTTAAATGTTTATTAATGTTATACTGGGGTAACTTGAAGGAAAAATATTTTTCTCTATTTGTATAGAGACTTTATCCTCTGGTAGAGCACATCATCATCACTGTATTGATCAAGAATTAAAAAAAAATCTTTTATTCTGAACTTTCCAGCTCTTCCAGTGGTATGACATTGTTTTGCTTGTGGTTTTTTTTAAATTCTTGGAGGTGAAGGGGCTTTTCTGTGGGATACGAGAATAACTTTCAGAAAAACATGAGAAGAATCTGACTTCACCTGTTTATTTTGATCATTTCAACAAAGTTGTGATGCCCTTGAGTAAACATTTCTTTAAAGTGTTTCATTGCTATTATTCTTCATGTTCTCTGTAATATGAGAGTTTTTCAGTTCTCTCATGTAACCTCCATATATATTCAGCTGAAAAAAGCCCACAATGCACCGCTGATCCTTGCCTTGCTCTCATCTATAATTCTTTCACGCTTAATAGATTTCACCCATGTACCAGTATTGTTTTAGGCTTTTTGCCAGTGTTTAGTCCTATAAGCCAACTTTCTACACAAGCAGCTTTCTGTGAAGAATGCTTTGGCCTTCACTTATACTGAGAGACCTAAATTAGTGAACCTGCATAGATTAATATGTAGTGTTAAGAAGACACAAATCATTCAGTTAAAACAACTGAAATGTTTTAACTTTTACAAAATAATTTCCAAAGCTAGAAACTGCTGAGTTTTTACTTTGCTTTACCTTATCACTTTGAGAATGAAGGAAAAAGGCAATGTTTCTCAGAGTACTTCATCTCTCTTGGTGGCGCATGGTGGACCTGGACATCTTTCTGTCATATCTCCCTGTTAATTCCTTGTTACAAGAACAAGAGAGAGACCTGAGTCTCATCTACTGTTTAGTTAACTATGTGGATAAGGGGATGCTGGGATTTACACACTCTGAAAACCTATAAGAACCCGGACAAATTTCCTTGTTTTTTCATGTATTTCTTGTGGAGAAAGGTAGGGTTGGGGGGAGGGGGGGGTTGTTGTGGTTTGTTTTTTGTTTTCTTTTTTTGTTGTTTTTTTTCTGGTCACTTTTTAAATTGTAGCCAAAGATGTAGAAACTGGCATTTGTATTGGCTTCAATTCCTGGCCATTAGGAAATACTCAAAGGAACACGTTTTTTCTGATACGTAATAGTCCAATGATATTCTGAATTCAACAGCATTATCTGAACTTAAGAGATGATATGTAACTACAACACCCTAGGTCAGAGATTCCCAATGACTTTTGAGAAGTCTTATTGGTAGCACCTCATTCTTCACTTGGAAGTCCCTCCCAAGCCAATGATGTACACTTGGTAGATGGAAATTTCTTGTGCTGGATATGCAATCATTTGTCAAGTCTGATTCTTTTTTCCTGAGGACCTAAAGGTCTTCTGGAGTGAGTTGTGAACCCTGTTATACTTCAAAGGTATGTTAAAATGCATCAGCTGTCATCAATTTTCTTAAATGAGGTGGGGAAATATGAGGACAGGATATTAGAAACTTATTTAAAGGAAGAAAATAGTCTCTGTTTGAGTTGCTATAAGGCTGGATGCAGCCTTTCCATTGACACTGACAGATGTTGGATGAAGCTCTAAGTATAAATACTCTATCCATTTATGTTTTATTCTATTTTTTTCTGTAGGAATTTCCTCTCTGTCATATCTAAAGTTACCATTCTGAAAAATAGGAACATGTTATTCTGAAGTGTTCATCACCTCTGACATTAGTTTAACAGATCCTGCAATAACACTTTCACAGAACCACAGAATCGATTTGGTTGGAAGAGACCTCTGGGATCATCGGGTCCAACCTTTGCCCTAACACCACTGTGTCAACTAGACCATGGCACTAAGTGCCACGTCCAGTCTTTTCTTAAACACCTCCAGGGATGGTCACTCCACCACCTCCCTGGGCAGTCCATTCCAATGCCGAACGACCCTTTCTGTGAAGAAATGCCTCCTAATTTCTAGCCTGAATTTCCCATGGCTCAGTTTCAGACTATGCCCTCTTGTCCTGTCACTAGTTGACTGGGAGAAGAGACTGACCCCCACCTCACTACACCCTCCTTTCAGGTAGTTGTAAAGAGTGATAAGGTCTCCCCTCAGCCTCCTCTTCCCCAGGCTAAACAAGCCCAGCTCCCATAGCTGCTCCCTGTAAGACTTGTGCTCCAGACCATTCACCATCTTCACTACCCTTCTCTGGACATGCTCCAGCAGCTCAATGTCTTTCTTGTAGTGCGGGGCCCAAAACTGAACACAATACTCAAGGTGCGGCCTCACCAGTGCCAAGTACAGAGGGACGATCACTGCCCTGGTCCTGCTGGCCACACTATTCCTGATACAAGCCAGGATGCCGTTGACCTTCTTGGCTACCTGGGCACACTGCTGGCTTATGTTCAGCCGGCTGTCAACCAGCACACCCAGGTCTTTTTCTGCTTGACCACTTTCTAACCACTCTTCTCCCAGCCTGCAGCGCTGCATGGGGTTTTTGTGGCCGAAGTGTAGGACCTGGTGCTTGTTCTTGTTGAATCTCATGCTGCTGGTCTCGGCCCATTGATCCAGCCTGTCCAGGTCCCTCTGCAGTGCTTTCCTACCTCCAGCAGATAAACACTCCAACCTAACTTGGTGTCGTTCGCAAATTTACTGAGGTTGCCCCCTGAATCCCCAGGTCCAGATCATCTATAAAGATGTTAAACAGAAGGAAAAAATATCTAATTCCTAGATAATTTTAACAACATTTTAATAGCATAATTAACAAAGTTTTGAATAGATTTGCAAGATCAAATCTGCAAGTCAAAAGGGCATTTGTTTCAGAAACAGAGGTGATCAGAGAACAAGGTGTGTCTTTGTGTGGAGAGGAGGGTCATCAAATCAATCCCTGCTGTTGTTACTTCACTTCTGGTTATCAGCTTGTTAAAGGCAAGTAAGTAAGGCAGGAGAGTGGAAGAAAGAGGGGACTTTTTAGTCACTGATCAGAATACAAAGGATCTGATATTTATGGAGAGAATTTTGTCTTGCTGTCTACTGGGAGACAGCAGAGATGTCTGCAAAACCTCTAGACTCAAAATTACTTCAAGAAATAATGGTCAAATTTTTTTGGATTTCTAAAAATTTTTAGCAATTCTTCTTTACATTAAGTACTTAGCCAAATTATGTGCAAATGATTCCTCAGGGAATTTTAACACTGTCAGGCAACTAGTTTGAACTGAAGAATTAAAAACCCTCAGTAAAATCTGAGAAGCCAAAATGATGAGGCCATATCCAACCAACCCTGATCTAAGTAGAGGAGCTCTGCAGCTGCTCAGAGACCCTGTGCTGCTTTATGGAGTGAGATGATGCCAGACAATGCTGGTGTCCCCTTCTTCCTCTTCTCCACCCTGAAAAATTTTTGTTTGGATTACACCATGCTCACTGTTTCCAGTCCTCCAGTCTGTAGACATATTAGACAAATGTCCACAGACGCTTCTGCAATTCCTTGTAAAGCTTCTTTTGACATACCACTTTTTTACTTTTATTCTTTGAAGACAGACTAAATGCTAGTCTAGCTTAAAAAAAAGAAAAGGAGAGTACTGCAAAGAGATGACTAATATGACAGTACACTGACATTTCTAACAAAGGCCTCAAAAACGGAGTGCTTCCTTATGGTAAAAGAAGAGAAGAGGAACAAAAATTCTGAATTGCATAAGCTCTTTGCCTATTAAGTTCTTTTATGTTGTTACATCTCTGAATCTGTTTCCCCAAATATAAAATGTCACAGATGTCCTCTGTTGGTAAAATACTTTGGGAGGAAACGCATCAACAAATGCAAACTATTAAAACTTTTTTTTGTTGAGCTTTACAAATGTTACACGGTGGTGGTTTCATCTGTTTTCAGGCTGGATACATGGAGTCTCAGTAGCTGGAGAGGGAATGTTAAAAACATGTGGTGTTTGAGTGGCAGACATCAAAAGAACCAGAAGCTGTTTCTCTGAAGTTTTAC
>NW_009630853.1:0-14489 GCF_000690535.1 Cariama cristata | reverse complement strand
CTTCTATAATAGTCTTTTTGAGACAGACAGTAGTACTATGTATTTGTTTGTGTTTGTACGTAAGGATACTTTGAATCATATCACTTACAAAGAATACATTAAATGTACTGATGCCAAATTGATTTATGGTAAGTATTATTGATTTCAGTGAAGTTTCAGTTTGAGATATTTGTGTTGTTTGTTCATTCTTTTTCCTTGTGGCACTTCTAAAATCTCAAAGAAAAAATGATTAGTTTTAATGTTGAATAAAATATTTTTATTTTAAGCATTTTTAGCTAAAAAAAAGAAGCAAGTAGAAAACACTAATTGTGAATTGAAATGTGCAAATACTTTTCTCAGGATGTTTCATTTCAACAAAATGAAATTAAGTATTTCAATTGTATAGAGATTACTTTACGAATATAAAAAAAATTGTTGAAAACAGTATGATGTTGCAAAATCACATTGCATTTTCTATTTTCATCAAAAAAAGAGGCAAAAGCAAAAAATGGGTGGAAAATATTGTTTCCTGCTACCTTTCAAGGAATATTGTTTTCTAGTGTAGTCACGCTGTTTGGGTTTCCAAAATCATGATGAATAGTAGTTAACTTTCACTCTAAACACAAATAGGATATTGACTCCATATGACCCACTGTAATGTAAGAAACTGCATTAAAGCCCTGACCAAAGTTACAATATAGCTGGTAAGTGGTTTTCCTTCTTTTTGACTGGAGGTGCTAATTTATAACTAGAGGCAGAAGATTGAAGATTGGCTGTTATTCATAAATTTTGCAGGAAGCTAAGGGAGTCAGTAATTGCATTTTTTTTCCAAAGAGAAAGTGCCTCCACCTGGTGTAGATACTTACAAAGCAGTATGGGAGAGCAGCAAACACTTTGGAAGATAAGCAGCAAAGTCAAAACCCTTTGTGCTTTCAAGATTCAGCTTCTGCTACAGCTGTAGGATGCTTTTGCATCCTGAAAATTTCTTGTTGAGGAATTCTTGGGATGATGAGGTGAGCATTAGGAGCCAGTTGGGAACTTTGATGCATTGGATGGATGCAGGGGAGTGATCAGCAGTTTATAGTGATCAGACTAGAAGTGATGGGCTGTGTGTTGTTGTGAATTCAGCAAGACTAGTAATAGGGTTGGGAGCCAGACTGAAGTATGATATGCATAAGGAGTGGAAGAGTTTTAAAATCTCACTCTAGTTTATTTTTATCGTTCTCTGTCCTGTATTCCCACCCTCTTGGTAAGGATTATCTTTGCCTCAGTTACAAGCCAAAATGAACAATTGTAGCTTCTGCAGGATAGTAGGATTTGAGTAAAACTCTTCAGAACTGGGGGTGTGTGTGTGTGTGTCTTTTTTTTTTTTCCTTTTTTTCCTCCTATTATTATGTAGCAGGTAGAGAAAGAAATGGGATGAGCATTTTGTCAGTTGGTTCTAACCAGCTGGATTATTTCTAGTTGGCTGATCATGTCTCCTACACCTAGTGATATAAATGATGGGTTTAGTTAAAATAGCATGTGCTTTTTAATTTATTTTCCTTTTTTATTAAGACAATCCAGCAGATTGCTTTATTTTTCTTAACTACAGCAAAAAGAGCATGAGTGAATGTTCCTGGTCTCTGGAGAGCAATCATGCATTTATGCAGACATGCTCCTTAGCCCTCCTGCCCTGCTCTTTCAAAGCAATGTTTACCAGAAGGTACATTGCCAGCTGTGGTTGCTGTACAGGTGATGTTAATGTTGTAAGATCATGAGATGCACAGGATGAGTGGCCAGACTGAGAGAAATTCAGTTGCAGATGAGCGAGACCATTGCTATGCCAGAAACAGTGGCATTATAGAGGAAAAAATCCAGTATCCTAAGTGCTGTAAGGACCTGGCTTGATTGAAGTTATATTTGCATAAACACTAAAAGGCTAATCCCAGAAAAAGTGAGCAATGAGGTCTTTCATTGCCTGCATGTTGCCTGTGTTTTCTAGAGTATGATATTCTTTTTTACCAGGCTTGCAGTGTTGTATTGCTATGTGTTTCTTCTGTAGAGTCAAGCTGCTTCCTTACAAATCTAAATTCTTTATATATAGACATATATTAGCTCACTTACTATGCATATATTTTATACAAATATTTGGGATGAGCAGTTCCCTGTTGCTTGAGATGAACTGCCTTTTAGCAACCTCTTTGCTAAGCTGAAGCAGAATACGGACTCTGAATGGATGTTCTGTGTCTTTTCCTGGAACAAGTCCTGCTGCAGAGGAGTTGAATTTCTCTGTCATGCTTAATGTAGCCAGGTCCTCTGCAGTCTGGGTTTTGGACTCTATGATGCAGCTGAAACTTATCCTGTGTTCAACCTTTCCATTGGAGTATGAAGAAAAGCTTGGGGTTTTTTCTCTTTTTGTCATCCCATTCTAGTTCCTTCAATCTTTCCACTCCTACTTGACACCATCTCCCAAAATTTGTGTAAAACCAGAAACAAAAATAATACCAGCAAAGCAGGGGGAGAGGTCCTGAATAATATGTCAGATAAGTCATCAAGCTGAAGAAAAATTGCTATGATGTTGTAGTCTAGGTGCTTTGGCTGGGAGTAGGAAAGCTAAATTCTAGTGCCTGCTATTCAGTGTTTCTTTTCTTTATCATTATTGTTAGCCAGTGTAATTAAAAAAATGAATTTTGTTAAATTTGTGTGTGTGCGTGCATGCCTGTCAATTTTGACTAATAACTTGAGAATTTCTTGCTCAATTTCAAATGAATTTGGCAGGGGTAAAAAATATCAGGGCTAGAGTGGTCTGTCTGTTGGGTGGGGTATGTGTGTTTGTGGGGTGGGTTGTTTGTTTGTTTGGGTTTTATAGTTTGTGTGGTTTTGTTTTGCGTGGTAGTTTGTTTGTTTCCTTTTAATGGAACCAATCAGTGAATAGAGCTGTAAAGGAGAGGAGTGAACGCTTCCTTGGAGAGAAAAGCTGGGGGATGAATTCAGCTCTGGGTTTACACCCCAGAGAATCCACTTTCCTCAAATTCAGACTCTTCTGTGTCCCAGAACAGCTTCTGTGGAAGTAAGAGAGGTGGTTTAGAGTAAGGATTTGGGCTAGAGAAGCTATTAAATGGATTTAAAGTCTCAAGATTATACTTTGTAGCTGCGCATTGATTTATTCTTTTAATTGAAGTTCTTATTATCTTCACATGTTCCATCTCCTTATATTGTACTTTTCCATCTGGTGTCTGACGTAGCTGCACCGCATGTTTCAGGTCTCTTCATTCTTTCTGTAACAACTTTGTTGAGAGCTATCTGATTTGGCTGTTTGCTGTTGTCATGAAAATCCACTCTTATTTAAACTACTTTTCATTTGGGCAGAGCACGCTACAGTCCTTGAGACTGCAGAGAAACATACCCCCCCCCCCCCCCCCCCCCCCGGGAGGAGGGAGTACTCTGATACTCTCTTCTTTGTAGCTCATAAAAGACCTTCTGAAATTCATTTCAAGGCATTTGAATGAGGTGCAGTAACACTTAGTTCACATTTTCTCCAGCTTGTCCTGTAGTCAGTAATCAGGGGCATTTGTGATGACTCCTGTGTAAGAAGAGAAAGTGCTTACCCAGACGATTTGCACAGGGGAACCTGACTTTGTTAATTACCGCACTAATGCAGTCAAATTATTTCAATGACAAAAGAGGAGGGAAGCAGAAGAGGATTTTATAATAAAGTAGCTCATGAATTTGTGAGATTTTTATGGTATGTATGATCAATGTCATTTTGGCTGATGGACTGGGCCTGAAATGTTCAGAGCTGGACATTTGAGTTGATAGAGTTTGAGCAGGGCTATAAGTCACTGACTTTGCAGAAAAGGGCTTCCTATACCCCTGCCAGGAGGTCAGATTCCTTCCAGTGGTCTGCGCTGGCCTCCTGCCTTTCCAACCTGCACTCTGGGATGCGGGGCTTGAGTGAAGTCAGGTACCAGGAATGTTTAAATGCTCGGCTAGCATTTAACCTCAGTTGATCTGCCTTGCTACCCTCTTGGGTTGTTGAGGAACACAAATGTGCAAATGGCTGATTTCTCAGTTTAACTGGAAAATCAAGAACTAAATGTCTGAACTCTACAGTTTTCTGTAAATTAAAAAGTATAGTTATATAAAAATAACCTTTAAAGTGTCTCTCGCCAGTTAATGAAGCCTAAACTTTCGAATCCAGAGACATGTTGAAGTAGAATTTGTAATTAATGTCTACAGATAAATATGGTGCGATATGAAATGAATGAGTTGAGTCTTCCTGATGGGGGTACTGGTGATAGTGTTTGAAGTCAGTTTAAAAGTAAAACTACTTCTGATTTTTTTTTTTTCTCATTATTAGTTTGTTTTGGTTTTGGAAACCAGTATGGAAAAATTCAGCCTGGTCCCTCACCAGACATCTAGGCTTGTAGCTGGGGTGGACTCAATTTCTTAGTCAAAGTTCCTTCACCACTCATACACTGCCCTGAAATAGCTGAAGGTTACTTGAAGCACCAGAGGAAAGATCAGTAAGTGGTGAGGACTGGGAGTTAGGAGCATTTGAGACATCAGAATTTGTGCAGTGAATTCACAAGGCTGATCTCGTGGAAGCAAAGTGGCAGGTGCCCTGTCTCCATTGACTCCAGAATGTATCCAGAGAGATGAAGAGGTTAACCTGCCTGAGATGTGTGAACATTGCCCTCAGTATATTGAGTGTGACAAGTTGATTTCATGATGTAAGGACTTTTTTCCCCATGGCTTTACACACTGTACTCTTCAGAGAGCAGGCTCTGAAAAGACCCTTAATAAGACTTGCTTCACTGACTTACACTACCCTATTTATCTCTACTGTTTGGCATGTTGAGGTATCTCTGCTGGCATGGTTCACTGAGGATGCAGCAAGCTCTGGTGCTGGAAATGAAAGGGTTTTTGTGAACGCTTGCACTCTTTTGTTGGCATGCTGCCTGCTTTTGACAACCAGCAAAGCAGGGACATCCTCCCCAGCAGCTCAAATCTAAATCCCAGATATGGAGATTGATTTCCAGCACAGCCTGTGCTGTGTATAAATCCTGGATCAAACAGGGTAATCACTGCTAATCAGCATGATGGGGCCTGTAGACCTTTGCAGCCCTGCTTACTGGCTGGGGGGACAAACTGCCAGTAGGTGCTAAATCATTAACAGTTGCTGTTGAATTTAAGTAGCTCGCGGTGTTGAATATAAGTGACTAGTGCTGTAGTCATACCGTGCCAAGCGATGAAATTGTCTGGAGCCATAGCATCACTGTGTGTTTTTCCCAGCATGGCTATGATTCAGGCTGAAGAAGCATTAATCTGCCTTAACACATGAGAAAACTAGTTGAAGAACTCCTGAATAAACTTCTCAGTACTGTACTGCTGATTATTTTAGTTATTATTTAATTATTTTTTCATAACTCCTTCATAGGTTATGCCACTGCACTCTGAAACTTACAATCTAACATTTATATTTGGCTCTTTGAATAAAAAGAAAGCTAATACTGGATCTCAAACCTCATTATCCGTCCTTGGTGTTTACTATATGATTTACTCTTGGATAGTTGTGGAATTTGGGAAACTTTCTGGTAGGCTTCTGTGATTTTCATGCTCGCATTCACAATACACAGGCTTGATTGTCTTTTTTTCCTATATTTCTTTCTTTTAATTTACAAGTTGCATTTCAGAATAGCAAGGAGATGTGTCAGGATGCACAGTTGGAGAGAATTATAGCCCCTTTCTGGTAGTTAATGTACCCTGAGCTTTTGGCTTTGGTGCCTCATAATGCCACATGAGGCATGCAGTAACTGCCCAGAAACACATTTGTTAGCTGTCATGTCACTGCTTAATTATATCTTACTTCTGTTTCAGTGCATCATGCATAAGTCTGCTAAATGTTCTATGTAAATCCAAACCTGATTTATTGTCTCAAAAGTACCTTAGAGAATACTAGTGGAATAAAAGAGCTCCCTTTAATGTGCTTTCCTATCTGTAGAGCCCCAGTTTAGCGTAACTTTGTTAATCTTTGAATCGGTAAACAATATTGCATGCAGTGTGTAGCTTTAATTTAAGCAGATTGCTTACTTATGTGCTTGTTCTCAGGTGTGCTGTGAAAATGAAGTTTTCTTTCTTTGCTGGATCATATTAAGAGATGAAAATACAGTGTGTGTGTTGCTAGATCCTCCACCAGTGTAATTCAAGGTAGTTTCAAAGCCATGACAGTACTGTTGATTCGTACCAGCTAGTGTTCAGATTTTGATGCCATTGGTGATGGGAAACTATTAAAAGCCCATTATGAGGCTGCAGCTTTCTCCCTAAGTCCCTGTACTAAGGAAATAGGGAGGGCAGGAGGGAGAAGATGCTGCCTAAGTAAGGAAGTAAGGTCTTGCTGGCGTGTGCTGGGGCTGTTGCTTGCTGCATTGTTCTCAATAACTTCCTTTATTTTTCTCAATTGATGGCAGCAGCTTTAAGATGCTTTTGCTCAGAAATGAGATTTACTGAGTGTGCACGAGGCTGGAGTCCGTGAGCATTTGGCAACTGCTGAACTGTTACTCTCTGTGTGAATGGACTAAGGGCAAAGCAGTGTCGTAACACTTGGAATGTGACTTTCTCATCAGTCCTATGATGCAAAAAAAAAAGTTTGCTGTTTGCCAGTGAAGATCATGCAATTTCCCGATGCCTATCCAAATGCTTGTAGAGCTACTGGATGAAGGCATCAGCCTTTTTCTGTTTGAAGGCTGTCCTAGGCCTCATAAAGGGTTTTGGAGTGAGTCTGTTCTGTAGCCCATTAATATAGAGGGGTTTCTTGTGCTGTTGCTAGCTGAAGCCTCTCTCTTCTTACCTTTCTGCTCGTCTGATCTAACACATGCAAATGGGTGTTAGGCCTGGAACTTCCCAAAAACCTGGAAGCCCTGAAAGAAACTTCTCAAGGGGGAAAATAAAAAAACTCTCATAAATTTCTTGGTAAAGGAAGACAATATGTTTAATAAGTCTGGGGCCCAGCAAAAACTGTGGAAGCAGTTTAGTGGTTTTGATGGAAACTGTCATCTACAAAGTTCCTGGTTAATGTTCTGATAAGAAAATACTTAGGAACTACTTAGGAGAGAAACAGCAGAGTTGAGACTTAATTTCTTGAATTAGTTGCAGCATAAACAAAAGTCAGAAAAGTTGTGGAGATTCTGTCCCATTCTTGTGGGGGTGTCTTAGAGAGTAGCTAATGCAGGAAGGGAATAAGTCTCACCTGTTTATACTAGATTTGCTGTTTACTAAGTGTCAATATATTCTCTAAGTTTTTTTAAGCAGTCTACGAAAGGTCAACCACTGAGGAGAAAAATACCGTGCCATTTTTGGTTTGTGAATTCAAGCACAGGCTTTGCGGTAACTGTAACTGCTCCGTGAAGCCCAAAGCATGTGTGGTGCTGTTTGTAACCATGTCATCTGGAAAGTGGGTTGTGTATCCCGTGAGGCTGGTTAGGTGTGGCCATGAAAACTTAATTGGGTTAGTGTAGAAGAAATCGGGAGTCTGTGGTTCCTCCTGGAGTGGCATTAGTGAGTGAGGAAATGAGGCTAGGTTCAATCTGGAAGCTAGGCTATGGGAATGCACGCTTTTAAAGAGAATAAAATCCACTTCACAGTATGAAAGTGAAGCTAGCAGTGAGGTTCAGCAATGGTAGGGGCACAGGTCTTTACCAGGAAGTTAATTCCTTTGACCACGAATGAAATCTTTCTTCGTTTAAATCAATAGACTTTTTACAATAGCTTAATTGAGCTGAAATTCTATCCTACATATCTTATGGCTATGAACAGGCCTAATAGGAGTTAGTGGAAATAATGAAGATTGGAAATGAACTTTTAAATATCTGTTTTGAATAGGAGAAAACTGTGGAGAAGCCAGATATTGCAGTTGCTTATAACTAAGTTTGAAAACTTAAGATTATGATTGCACAGGCTCTTTTTGGAAGAGAGAGCAAATGTCTTTAAAACGCTTTTATGCACATAACATATAAAGTTATAAAGCTCCTTTTCCTTTTTCCTCCTTTCATCGTGGTCGCTTACCACAGGCACTTCCCTTTTTATACTTCATAGTATAAAACTTGGTGCATCTGCATTGTTGTTAACCTTAGCAAGAGATAAACCAGGGAAGATTTGCATAACTACAGTTGCTTATCTTTTTGCTGTTTTCTCACCATGCCCAGCAGGCATGGTTGGAATTCATCATTTGCAGTGACTTTATATAATCCATGAAACCCAGAAATTTCCGTAGCAGAGGAAGTGGTTGAAGTCAGTTATTCTGTACTGTTTGCAGCTGAGTTTCTCAAAGATAATACTTGCAAGACTAATGAAGATGCCTAGGTTTGTTTATATAAATACATATATGAAAAAAATCCAAATGATGCTCTTTATCATGTTAGATTATCGTATTTGGTTTCAATCTTTGTAATAAGGAGTGAAATGCCATGTAGTTATTGAAGGATAGACTGTCTCTGCAAATTAGCTCCCTTTAAAATCTAGGGCAGTTGAGAGCTTAGACACGGGTCCTCATATCATCATCTTCAGGACTTTAAAAGCTGTTCTGAGTAGACACAAGTAATTAGGAAGAAGGAATCCACAATTATTGCTGCAGTATGCCAGCTAATGAAGTCAGCTGTGTCTGAGGCAGACCTTTGCTGCCGAATGTGCTTGAATTCTGCATAGGCACCCAGAGGTTCCAGCTGTTTCAGTGGAGGCTTCAGCTTAGAGGCCAAAGACTTGTTCCTATGGGCTCATCTTCACAAAAGTCTTGATCTGTGTGCTCTGCTTATAATGCAGTTTTGATGACCTACCACGAACACATAGGACAGGGGAAATAAGTTAAGGCTACAAAGAATTTGATACTCCCTATCCTAGTGTTTGAGCATCTTGAAATGAAACCCTTGATCCATGTGTCTCAGATAATGAGTTCTACTGAATTGTTATCACTATATTGCCTGGGTAGATTAACTCCTCTTAAGGCAGTAGGCTCGATTTTGTGAAAACAAAACAAAACAAAACAAAATTTACCGGATGCAAAAAGACTACTGATGAGAGTAAATGATTTCCCATATAATTAGGGAATGCCAGGACTTGATTTCATGATTGAAATCAATCATAGCTTAAAAATATTATTCTGAGATCAGCATTGAGAATGGAGATTAGATTAGTCTTTAAACTCGCATTCAATTTAGTGGTTTTAGGTAGCTGAGCATCTAGGAGCATTAACGAGCTGAACTAAGGTAAAATTTTAATCTGAATTTACAAAAAAGACAATCCACCTTTCTGCTTTTTGTTTGGTTTTTTTTTTGTATAAAATCCAAGTCCAAAATACAACTTTAGATAATTTTATTAACGAGTAATAAATACATTCTGGACTATTAAACATAACTGGCCAGATCTCTCAATGAGAAATTTTTCTACTGAAGGTCCTAAATTTAGATTTCAGTGTCTGAAAAAGAGGAGATCGTTTTACTCAGACAGGATACTTCAGTGAAGAAAGGAGCATGGTAAGAGTTATAGACAATGTTTTTCAGGAAGTCTCTTGTCCTAAAGTCTGCGCTCCCTATCAATCTCTGGTCAGTCTGTTTAGAGACAGTCAATTTAGACCCTTTCTGTCCATAAAGAAAAGGTTATGGGAGTTTTATGTTTCTAAGTTACTTATATTTTTGGGTATTGGAGAAAGGCAAAGAGTATCTTTCACTGACTATAGTTTCTACTTCTTGAAAGACTCTACTGGGAGATCTTTTCTGGATGATTTTGACATAGCCTGTTGGAGCATTCACCATTAGCTATATAAATCTGAAGCTGAAGCTCACATGAGGAAACATGCAGTGAATTCAGCCATCTAATGAAGGGGAACAACATATTCTCCAGATGGGATACTTTAATGTCTAATTCTCACTTCGAAGAGACATAAATTGATCTTTAGGAGATGGTCAGCCCTTGCTGACTGCTGACAGAAGAGGATTAAAACCAGGTTACACAAATATGTTTTGTTCATTTTTACCCTCATAGGAGGCAGGTTGGTTTTTTGTTTGGTTTTGTGGTTTTGACATGTGGGAGAGGAAAGGGAAGTGTGAATAGACATAATTGGCAATAAAACGTACTTTGAAGATCCAAAATAGACTTATTTGCATCCTGTCTTGAGTTAGGATATTAACAAAATACAAATGTCTCTGGTACTCCGCTCAGGAGTATATTAATACTTGCTGCTTGGAGATTGAACTATTTATTGACTTTCTCTTTAGGGGTGTGTTGGATTCTTTTTTTTAACTGGGGAAAATGTTTGAGAGAGATTTTTAGATTTAAGAAGCTTTCTAATCCCTTATCTTCTCAGCTTGAGAACAGAGCCAAAACTGCAACAGCTCAGCGTTGTCTCCAAGTTTTGACAGGGTGCTTTGTGATCTTAGTTAGAGTATAATGAAGTTCACCAGGGAAGGGCTGGATCAATCTTGTCCTGTAAGAGACCTTGGCAAAAATAAATCTAGCCATATGAGCAAATTTTAAATAAATGGGTACATTTGCCAGTCTCTGAACACATGATTAATTTTTATGCCTGCTTGATTCATGTGGGATCTAAAAAAACTTGAGTTTAAAGTGTAGGAAACATATAGGAAAATTGTCATTGGATCATAATTCACCTTGGCATAAGTGATGGGGAATTCATATGGATAAGTGAAGCCTTTGAGGGCATGGGCCATAGTTATTAAATCAAACTTTTCTATGCATACATTTTATGACACTGCACTTGCAACACACAACGTTTTTATTCAGGCAGTCTGTAGAGAAGAATGAGCTGATAACATTTTTGTGAACGTTCATTTGGGTCTGACATGGCTTGTTCATTTAGACAGACTCCTTTACGGCTTCTCACTTGCCCTGTATAGACTACGTAGTTAAACTACATTTTGTTTACTGGTATTCAGACAGGGTTTTCTCTCATTGCTTTCCAGAATATCTCCTAAACACACATGTGCAGGTGTGCTAATATCTGAACAGAAACTTTGTCACTGGCGTTGTCCTTTCCTTGTTAAGTTGCTGTTCCTCTGCAGTAATAAAAGTCTAAGCAGAAACTGTGACCTACTGCATCTTTGATAGACAGCAAATCATTGGAATGAACCAGCCTGCAAAAACAGGAAGTGATTGTTATTCATGTAGAGGAAAGTTCTGGATAAAGGAGATGTTTACAGAGATTAGGACGAGTTTGCAAAAGATTGCCTGAGAGACTTACTCCTTTTCCAAGTGCAGAATCTTGGCTGTGAAGAACTTACTCTGTTACCCAATTGCCTATTCAATTATATCTTGGATAAATTTGTTTTACAGTCTCATGCCCAAAATCTTTAATTGTTTTAAGTGATAGAAATGGGATCAGTTAGCTCCAGCTCAGGTTTCTGGGGGTTATTATTTTTGCCATGTCACTTCTTAGTATAAGAAGGTTGTTCTATCTATGCTGCACAGTTCTACAGATTATTTAAATGCTTGCTTTCTTTTTGAAGTATTCATGCTACTATTGCAATGTACAGTTTCTTCTTTTTTCCAGTTCCAAATCGTATACTAGGAATGATGCTTTCTCAAATTTCTGTCCATAAACCAAATTTTCTCAATATACAATAAATTATTTGTCCTGTATCCAGTATGTTATTTTTGTAGTTGATTGTCATGGATAATATGGAAGGGGTAGTGAAATGTAACCAAGTGTGTTACTTGCAAAAAATCAGACAAAGCTTAGCCCATTGAAGGTTAGGCATCTGACCTAAATAAGCGCATAACGTTGCCTATGGTCTCTGGAGAACAACTGGTCCACTCAAAAGTTGATTTGTTGATCTACTACTAGTCTCTGACAGTAAAGGATATCCAGATGCTTCGTTTAAGTAGATGGCTAAATTTTAGACCATTAAAGGGAAGTAAGTTTTCAGAAGCGTGTTTCCTAACTGGACTTTAATCATAGAATCATAGACTGGTTTTTGTTGGAAGGGACCTTCAAAGATCACCTAGTCCAACCTCCTTGGTCAAAGGCTTCCTATAGTCTGTGTTCAATTAACTTTTTTCATACTTCATTACACCTCCTTCTCTTTCCTTTCCCTTTGGGACGAAAATGTGGTGATCAGCTGGAGTGTTACTGGAGACTACTCATCTTATTTCACTATGTCTGATGCAAACAGTCTTCTGTACTTTGGAGCTCCAGTGGCTATGTTGATTTGTATCAACTTCAGATCTGGCCCAGTCATCGTGATCCAACTATTGATAAAATCTAGAAGCTTAACTAATGCAAAGAAATGGATTTTTTTAATATATATTTCTATTTGAAGGTGGTCCATAGAGTGGTTCTTTGAGTTGTAATCATATTAATGTTGTTCAGATGACATACTATGCCTAGGGCTGCAATGCGTCATGCAAACTGCATTGTGTTGGATACAAATACAATCCGCAGTTGAACAGGACTCTCTTGCATTGTTGTCTATCAAAATTTCTATTATTGGTTCAGTCATTCATTAGCAAAAATAAAAAGCACACATTCTGAGTTCTGTACAGGACCATCTATTATGCCAGTCTTGTAAAGGAGTAGTGGTATTGATTTTTTTTAACTGGGCAGCACATTTTTTCTTTTTAATTTTCTAAGGACTATTTTTATTCTTTTAAAGTGGAAACAAGTATCTTGGACATAACACTGGAAGATGAGCCATGACACAGGACATAGAATGACTCTTTGATAAAGAAGCAAAGCTGTACTTGAATCCAGCATTTGCAAATTTTCTTTCTTAAACTCTTTTCCTGAATTAACACCTCTTGAGGGAAACGGTAAGACTCTTGTACTATCTCCAAGTAGCAGAAAAATCTGGATAAAATTGTTCTTCAGTCCCTCAGAGAACTGCAACTCCAGTTTTCCCTTCCTATCTGTTGTTATCTTTGGCAGACGGGGATGCTCTAGGATATTCTAGAAAAACAGATTTGATTTTTTTTGTATGTTTGGAACCTGTTTCTAGATATGTCTATTGCTATTCTAAACTAATATTTAATATTATATTATAAATTACTATTAACATTGTAGTAGATTGTCTGAATCATCATCATTTTGGGGAAACTTAATCAAGACCTTTTTCAACAAAGACTGGTCAGAACCTAAAGTACTAAATATATGGAAACCTTGCTCCTTAAAGGCATGAAGACAGAATGAAACATCCAGACATAGTGAAGACAGGTGGAAAAGCAAGCATGTTACACTGCTTAATTTTCTGCTGTCTTGCATATTTACTAAGTTTTTGATAGATGTGCATCAGTAACAGGTTCCTGCAGAAGTATTATGGTTAGAGATTCAGCATCACCATTCTGATACTCAAAACATTAACAGTTTCTTTACTTCAAAGTTAAGTGGGGGACTTAGCATCCACTTTTTTGAAGGTAAAAACCCTCAGAACTTTAGAAACATGTTTGCATAATGGAGTGAAAATAAACTTGTCTGATGTGTTTTTTCATCAAAGCCTTGGAGGAGATTCTTTCTCCACTTTGCAAAAGGTTGCTTTTTGGAGAAGGCCATTCTTCAGAGTACTTGTGGGACATCTGGAAAACTCATTCTGTTTAGATCTGAAACTTGAAATTGGGTCTCTGCCAAATCCATGAATGCTACTTATGGAAGAGATGTCCCTGTCTCTAAAACTAAAATTGAAAGTTTGGGAATCTGGTGGGGAAGGAATTTTTTGCCTGTCTAAGCATTAGGAACATAAATTAGTATCATAAATGCTGTACCATAGATCCCTTATTTTTTTTTCAAGCAATACTTTTTAACATAAAATAGAGCTTTAGCAAGGTAGACTGAGGGGGGAGGAGATATACTTTTTCTTTTTGTTAAAATTCACAGGTGTTCAATCCAAAATCATAGTTTTAATGAAGTAACATTTTGATGGATGGAGTTTGATTATTTTTTAATTTTTTATTTAAGAACACTCTGACTAGCAATTTGAAAACCTAGGGAGTATGGGATAGGAATAGTTCAAACAGAAAAACAAATCATAGGCAGGTAGACTGAGAGGAAAAAATAGGTTAATATGAAAATAAGTTTCCTAGGTTTAGTTCAGACCCTATTAAAAATGACAATGCACTATTATGAATAGAATGGCTTTCCACATTAATGTTGTATTCTAGGCTCTGCTAGAAGCCTTTTAAGGCTGCATTAAAAGGGATGTATGGGGATTCTAAATGAGCTATACAGTTCTCTGTTTCATATGCTTGACCTTAATGTCACACAACATGGTAGGAACAAATTTGTATGCCTACTAGCTGTTAACAACACCATTGCTTGTATTTGTGTCTCTATATAGCTTGGTGAGTCTTACTGTTTGTTTATGATCCCTGCTCTGCATTGCTGTCACATAATTTTTCCCATCAATAATAATCACAAACATGTTTACATAGAAGAAATATGGGGAATGAATATGCTTTACTCCAACCTAAGGGAACCCTCATAAATAAGCACATGTGAGGGAATCATAGAATCATTATCGTTGGAAGAG
>NW_009630852.1:0-9730 GCF_000690535.1 Cariama cristata | reverse complement strand
CTCCCACAGAGGTAGGTCCCCGCTGCTTGTATCAGTGCTACATCAGCTGAAGAAAGAAATTTAATTTGGTTATCGTCTGAAGTAAACCTTAAAGATGGAAATAGAAGCAGAAGCACAGCCATGGGAGAGGATCGGGCCCAAGTTCGGGTGACGTTCGGTGTCGGGTCAGGCCTCGGAGCCCGGGTCTCTTGGTGCTCTGCCCTCGCTGCCCACGGCCAGCCGTACACGGGTCACAGCGTCGGCTCCGTCACGTTATTCTAAAGGAGGGGGAAGCGTTGGGGTGTGCCTCGTGCTTTACGTCACTAGTGACAAGCAAAGAGCTTTTGTCATTGCTGCTGGCAGTATCATCTGTGCTGGCTTTTTTTTTTGTTTGTTTCCATTAAAAATATTTTATCATTATTAAAAGTGAAGGGGATTATTAATTATTTCAGTAACCGTCCAGTGGCTGATTCGCAGTTCTCCAGGGTACCTCAGGACAGCTAGTTCGGGGACCTGACGTCCAGCCCCGCTCTCCGCACATTAACACTGGGTAGGCTGTAGGTGACCCCAGGAAGAACATAGCCCTTTTGCGGGGGCAGAGAGGAAAACCGACGTATCGGCAGGTTCGTTTTTTTTTCAGACCAGCCTCTGTTTTACTGCCTACGGTACCCAGCATCAGCCTGCACTGTTCGCTGCGGTGGCGATGATGCCTTTCCAAAGGTAGTCCTGGGTTTTCACCCCACAAAATTCCGCCTCCTCTTGGCCCAGGGAATTGCCCTGCCTTTGACCGTGGCGTTGCCCGTAGGGGAGGGACGTACGGGGGGGGATGAAGGCAGCTGGAGATGCGCTGCTGGAAACAGAGCTCAGCTGTGTGCTGTGACCGCAGCGAGCGAGAACGTTACAACACTGCGAGCGTCCTGTGGATGCAACCAGCGCACAGGGGAAACCTCCTGCGTGCTCCTGACTCCGCAGATAGTGAAATCGCCTTGTTACTGACCGTCGCTGCTCTGGCACTCCAAAAATTGCCATCAAAGAGTGTTCTGTGGTAACAGGGTTGTCGGGAGCGGAGCAGCTGGAGGCCTCCCTCGGCACTCCGTGAAGAGCACAGCGTGGCTGAGCCCTCGCCGCTGTTGTAGGGGAAAGCTCCAGCACCCGGAGCTCTTGCCGGTGGCACGAGCCGGGCAGTGCGCGTTGACCTGCTGAGCCTTGACCAGCTCTGCCTGTCCGTTGGAGGAAATGGAAGGGTAGGATTTCTGTCACGTACACGTGCTCCTCTGCTACAGCCCTGAATGGCGCTTTACAAAACAGATAATGATGCCTCATTGCTCTAGAGAGTTTCCAAAGTAAATTAAGAAGAGAACGCTGGGAAGAGACGACCGTACGATGAGGTGCAGATGCTGGGAAGAGGGATAATGAGAGGGAGGACAATATGATTATGTCCTTTCAAAGCGAACGCTGCCTCAGGGCAGCTACTTTTGGGGACAGACTGTAAAAGGGAGATGGGGAAGGCGTGACTCATAAAGGCAGCATCTGCACAGGGTTCAAGTCTGCTCTCAAGAGCAGACCTGTCCGCTGCGAAACATTTGTTGACTCTCAGACCTGTGCAAAGAGACTGCCGTGACCCACGCTCGGGAGCTCTCAAGGCCAAACGGATCCGGTGGCTCAGCCTGAGGCCACGTTGTCCTTCCCGGGGTCTGCAAGGCCTGGGTGGGTCAAGGACCCCACAGCCCAGGCCACGGGGCTTTAGCTCTTCGTGAGCAGAAGCAGGATGCTTTCTACATCCAGGAACGAGCATCTCTGTGCATCTGCTCAAATCTTGTTACGATGGCAAGTTTTAAAACTAATGTGAGAGGAAGAAGTGGACAAGGTTTTATTTAAAATAACCTCTTCCTCCTACCTCCCCGGAAGGCGTCCAATGACAGAAAAAGCTGAGAGAAGGGATGGAGGAGGGGATCCCTGATGAGTAACTTCAGACGAGCAAAGAGGGCCTAGGGGAAAGGAAAGGTGGCAGGAGCAGCTGGGATGGCTGTGGGAGGTATGCGGAGAATCAGGATTTTGCGTTGTTTAGTTAGGCATGAGGAACCAGAGAAGATATTTTAGGAGTGTGTGCAGGGGATTTAGTGCTGCGAATGGGGAATGATTTTTTGCAACAGAGCACTGAGCAATGTGTGATGCAGGTTCCAGCTGGAGCTTGGAGAGAATGAGGTTACCCACAGTGAGGAGATGGGTAACAAAGCCTTTTTTTTTTTTTTTTTTTTAAAGGGAACTAAAAAGAAAATTTTCAAGGAGAGTTTAATAATTATGGCTAGATTCTTAAGGGAGGCGAGACATTTTTCATGGAAGTTCCCTGTGTTACGCTCACTGATACCTGCTGAAAGTCTGGCTGGTGACACGCAAAGACATTGTGCTCTGTGCCAAGGGACCACAACGACATGTAGCCGGCCCAGGATGGCTGGCAAGAGCAGTAGCTCTCACCGCATCACCCGACCGAGCTCTGCTCTGTATTTCTTGGCCTTAGGTCTGGGACCTGGGCCAACGCCAATTCAATTGATGAGGGCACAGACAAGGTTAACGATAAAGTTAATCTCCCATTGCCGATTGGTGAGGGAACCTCAGAACTTGTAGCTTTTGTCCGTTTGTGGTTAACAGAAAAGCGAAGCAGAAGGAGGCCTCCTCCTTATTTCCAGCCTGGGTCCCATCACAGCAGGGTTACCCCGAAGTGTCGCTCTTGTCACCGGCACATGCAGCGCTTCTCCCACGGGGATGGCAATTTGCTGGTACTGAAAAGGGTTTTCTAGAAGCAACCGTGGGAAACTGTAAGCTGGTCTCAGTGCAGTTAATTGTTTTTAATCAACAAAACGCTTCACTTTTCTCTTTTCGTCTCCTCAGTCCCACATTCTCTCGGCTGGCACCAAAGAGTGGCGCATCATGGCCACGAACAGCATGATCACAGTCTGAGAACCCCACAACTAAGGTGATTTTTTTAAACTCTGCAACCAGAGAAAGCAAAAATTAAATAGAGGATCAAAGCAGAATTTTTAGCATGTGTGATCTCTCTCTGAACAAGTCCTTTGGGGCGTGAAGGGTGGGCCTATCTGAACAACAGCTGCCTTCTCAACCCAGCGCACAAACCGCGAAGCAACACCCTGCCCAGGGATGGACACACATTTTGCAGTCTGCATCCACAGAGTTCATTGCCAGAATTCAAGATGGCTGAGTTCTTACCGCCCGAAACAGGCTACTGACAAAATCAGTCGCGCTGAAATCTTCCCTTCGGCATGTGTAAGCCCCTAGTGCTCACCAAACGGAATGGAAGAGAGAGGTAAAGATGGAGAAAAGCTGTGGCTGTGCACGCACTTTGGCGTTGCACTCCCCGGTGACCTGCCGCCCGCGACAGGACACACAGACTCTAATTGGACTTGCTAATGCAGATCTTGGGAGAAGTCACAGGAACGGGAATATCTTTTTGCATCAGCTAAAAGGAAAGAAATCCTCCCTCCTGCTCCTGCATGGCAACATCTCCTTTTTGCAGCCTGTCCTGTAAGATGCGAATACGTAAATGCTCCTTGCTGGCCTGTTCCTCCTACTGGAGACAGAGATATATAAAAAGGATGTAAATCACCAAGAAATACTTTGACAGCTGGCACCTGATTCTTTCCCGAGTGCCCTGATGGTCACTCTTCGGCAGCTCTTTGCTGATTCATGAGGACTGCTAAAAGAAAGCGTGTGTGACATCTTTTATAGAGTGTAATAAAAAGAGGGAAGTGCCCTGTGTGGCTGGAACTGCAGTTCTGTGGTCTGTCTCTGAGATGCTCCATTAGCCTGCTGCTGGCAGTGATGACACAAAAATTGGAGATCCCCGATTGTACCGTTAACATGAACAGATTGAAAGAACAAACTGGAATGTAACAGGGAGCCTGTGCTTTTGTTTTTTCTCTGCTTGTATGAAAACTCCATAGAGGGGAAGGATGGTTCTGTTCCCTCGCGTATTGGCAAGGGCTGCTCAAAAGCACAGCTCTGCTTTTATTAGGGTTTTCCCCTATTATGTTAGATCTAGATTTACTTCTTAAGCTGAAACCTTTGGATCATCGCTCTCTGGCTGTATTTTTGGCTAGGCCATCTGATATTTGTGATTTGTGACAGGGAGATGTGTCTGTTACCAGATTATTAATCATGGCCTCTCACCTGTATATTTTAAAACTGTGACTGCTGACACGTCTGTCGGCCTTAGTGAAGGGTCCTTCCTTCGCCATAATCAGTAATGGCCTGAAAAAAAGTCCTTCCTTGCAGAAAGATGGATTTAGTCCTTGTTTTGAAATGCAGTCTAAATGGTCCTGATGTACTGAAATGTTACAGCTAATATAAGCAGACGAGTCAATTTACAGGTTTCATACTACATTTTAAGAAACAAAAGAAGCAGACAAGGCAGCACAATAAATCTGCCTGGTGTCCCCGTCTGGTTGATGTTAATTGAACGCTGTTGTATCAGATAACTGGATGATGCAGCTTCCTAAAAAAATAGGAAATGCACAAATTTTGTCAAGCTCATGAATCTGTCCAAAGAAGGAGAGGACAGACTTAACTAATACATTATTTGGGAAAGAAGTCTGCGAGCCAACGAAGAAGCATTACCTGTGTAGGTGCTATCCTGTGTACGCAATACAGAGTTCTTATTAGAATAACCCTGATGATACTGGAAAAACAATTATATCATTCAGGATTCAAGGGACCAATTTTTTTTAAGAGAGGTATCATTTGTGGGTAAATTGTTTTAGGAAAATAGGAATTTATAATTTAACTATCACAGTTAAGTGTATAAAATGTATGGCTTCTTTGCTTTAAGAGTAAAGCACTGCTTTAAGAGACAAACAAGTTTTAATATATAACAAAACATTAACTGGGAGTTTAGTAAACATGTCTGGGGACACTGGGATTTTGGCAGAGTGTAACTCCTAGAATACTGTGAGTGTTTCTTTTCTGTTTATGTGCCTTCCTACAAAACTGGGCAAAACAAGTAGGTTGCAAGTGAAAGCAGCAGGAAACACATGAAGCTATTGAAATAGGTTAGCATCTGATTTCAGATTTAGGAATAAATACATACATATGCACACATGTATGCACATGTATACGCGAATGCACATACACATGTACACCATATATATATATGGCATGTATGTAAATGCTTATTTATATCTATATTTACATAGACAGGCTTAAATGAAAGCAGGGGACGTTTAAGTCAGATATTGAAAAAGCTTTCTAACAGTAACATCTTTCGAATAGTGATGTGGAGCACCAGGGTCACCTGGGAAGGGCGTGGGCTTTCCAGCGCTGGAGGATTTTAGAAGCAAGCTGGATAAACGTGTAAGGTGTTGCTAACCTCACCTTGGGGTAGGAGAATGGACCAGGTGTCTTTGAGGACTCTGTCAGCCGGCGCTATTTCCTGTGACTCTAGGATACAGCCAACGGATAGGTTAGGTGTTTCACATCCACGCCTGAGGAAGTGTAAGAAAAACAGCCTGTGATTTGCAGGTGCAGAGACAGTTGTCATTGAGCACAGAGGACAGCTCACCTACAAGAGAAAACATGGGTTTGGTGGTAGTCCCTGGCAGAGCAGCCAAGCCGTATAGACAGGGCTGATCAGCCTATTTCTCCCCCGCTTTACTGCTTCACGTTCTGACTTACATCCCCTTTATAGCCTTTGGCTAGGCTTTGCGTCTCTAAAGCTGTTAGTAAAGACAATTATCTAAATATAAATTACAGATGTACAGCTTTGGGACAGCACGCTCTGACTCAGAACTGTCTTCATACTGCTCTGTCACGTTCTTCCACCTGCATCGAGATTGCATATTGAGTCATATTGACAGCGTAGTTGGCTATAAAGTAAGAGACCTTCAGTAAAGGACATTTAAAAAAAAATCTTAATTTTTCTCATTTCTTTCAGAATGTGTGTATGAACTGCTATCAGATTGACTAGATTTTAGACAATATCACAGAGGTTTTGCATCATTTACAGGGTGCAGCACAGATGATGGACCAAGGACTGAAAGCTGCAAGAATCAGATTCTACCGCTGCTGTATGGTCACAGGCAATTCACTGTTAATCTCCCCTTGCCTCACTTTCCCCGTCTTTAAAACCGGGATGATAAAGGTTGTGTGCCTCTCACAGGGAGCTAAATCAGCAATTTAACAGCACGTAGGAAACGCAGTATGCTATACCAATGTGGAGTTGTAGAGTATTCAGACCAGAGAACCCTTAGTTCTAAGATCATTCTTAACATTATGCTTCGTTGTGCTGTTATTATCAGCTGTTGTTAAACGTCAAAATGAGCCAAGTAATACAATGAAAAGTAATGGGGAAGTGAGTTTTAATTACTCTCGAACCAGCTGGTTTTCAGCTTCCCACAAAAATATGGATCCCGCATGGTCATTGCCACAGCCCTGCCCCAGTGCTTTCTCAACGAACACCAGGCCATTGCACCAGGCACGTGCTTGACAAGGGTTTGGCTGTAGCTCTGTGCCATTTCTCCGCTGTGCCTTGAGCTGCTGCTGTCCTTCTGTCTGTCACAGACATGTCTTTCCCCTGCATTCCTGTAAGTACCCACGAATAAAGTCAGGGACTGGCTACAACTGGGAGAAAGTAGAAGAGTACCAGTTAGGACCTTTAAGTAGCAAAACAAACAAACCAACCAAAACAGCCACATTATTTTAAAGCAGGGGATTTGCCATTCATACATTCCTTATGTTACATGTGATCACTAAAAGAATACCACAGCCATATTTGAATAGCCCTTAAAAATGTCCCGTTACTTGCTTACCCCATGTTGCCATGTGAAAGAATATGCGGGAGAGTAGCCGAAGATTTCTTTTAGGGTAAGACAACAGTCTGCCTGGCTTTATTTTTAAGCACTAAAAATCTCTCATGACAAAGCACGGAATGTACAGCGCTGGAAGAAACCCGCTGCAGTAAGTCACAGGTGTGCGTTTTACGAGCAGGTGAAATGCATACAGCATTTGAGAGAGAGCCCTTATTCTTAAGGCATGCATTTTCAGTGGCATTAGATATTTAAGCAGGTGTAATTTCAAAGTAAGAAAACATCAGACTCCTTTTTCTCTTACATGCTTTTCGTAGGAGTGGCTTGATTTTCCGATTGTTCCAGATGTTCCTGGGATAAAAACAGAAGTAGGCAATTATCCTACTGTACAACGCACATTTTATCTTTATAGGGTTTTTGGGTTTGCTTTCTATGAAAGCTGCATTCCAAACAGCACTTTCTGCTCACGAATATAGACTTATTACTGTAAATGTCACATGTTATTTTACATTTTAGTCGAGGAGGTGGTGTTCTACCCGGGTAAGTGCCCATCAGCATTAGATGACACACAATTAAAGCAGAGTGTCAAAACCTAATTTTCTAAGGCAAATGTTTAAAATCGCATGTGTGCCTATTTTTGGATCAAAACCCCCTATCAAGCCGTACATTGGCTTTCCTAGCAAATACGAACGTGCAGACCATGGCAGTATGAATCATCAGCTTGCCTCCGATCAGAATTCAGGGTATATTCTGGTTTGTGTATAATACTAATTGAGTTTGGCTTTGCACCTGAAAGCACACACTTTATTTTGACTGCATGGGGATATCATAGGAGGAAAGACTGTTTTATATTTCAATGAAATTTACTGTACATTTGAAGAAATCATTAAAAGTATTTTTTTTCCTCAAGGCTGCTGCAAGCTTAGATTTTGGTTCATGGGACATGAATGTTATTCCTAAATCTAAAACCAGTATTTTATTATTCTGTAATATTTATGTCACAGCAGTACTTAGAGCCTCCTCTCACTGTTCCTGCAAAATTCTTCCCAAATTCACTAAATCATAATAATCTCAAAAGTCACTATTTGCACATGCTTAGCAGATGGTTCCTAAGAGATGGCTGCTTAAACCACACTGTATTTAGCATGCTCGGTTTGGGGCTTTGCAATTGCTTTTTTTGGAAGCCAGAGGCTGCTCTGGTCCCTGGCAATTCTGCTAAGTTCAGGGAGATTGTTTTCCTGTGGTTTTTTTTTTTTTTTTTAACGCATCCTCCTCAGATATCATGGAAGGTGAGCTAGTCTGGCTGGAATGGAGAGGAACAGAGGTGCATGGAGATACAGAAATCTTAGGAAGCTGATGGGCAATAATGGTGCAGAGGGGAACTGGGACCAGCAGGTGGGATGTAACAGTAAGAGAATGAATCCCAGGCTTGGGGAATACATTACTTGCAGGAGTGGAAAATGGATAGGGTGATGTGTCTGTAACCACCACCATACATCCCCCCTCTTTGTATTCATGGGTCTCTTCTGTTGCCAGAGAAGAGTAGCGACAATCACAGTAAAGGGAGTGTTTCATCTTCCCTTGGAAAATTTCCCTCTCGGCTTGTGAGGTCAAAGTCTGTATATTAAGAGTTCAAAACTGCCAATGGGTCCTCTGAGGCAATACTGCATCCAGGAATTCATGTAGGGGAGGGGAAACCATTCACTTTAAAATCACCTGATCCCGCCCCATTCCAGAATTTATATACAGGTATATATTTAAAGAGCATTCAGGTTGCAGCGTCAAGCACTGAAATGTTCAGAAACACCGAATCTGAAATGCCAATATGACCTTAATTTGGCCTCAGTGTGCACGCACATTTTACTTACATGGTAACACATTAGCTTTTTTTTTTTTTTAGGATTGAGCCCTTCATTTTTAGGTGTCCAGGATCAATTAAGGAAGGAGACAAGGTTGCAGATGGAATTAGTCCGTTCCCTGGAGGCCAGACCCTACGTCATTTGCTGTAGGTGCTGGAAGGAAGCTGTGACTGGAACGAAGAGGAAAGAGGAAAAGAAGAGGGAAGATTCACGAGTTATGTAGCTGTATACCCTCTTGCAAATCAGATTTTGTCCTTGCCTCTCACTGCCACATCTGACTGCCTGAGGACTCTGATACTTGAGAGCTGGGAAGCACGATTTTGTCTGAGCAAAAGTATGGGAGGAAAAGGCTTGAGTGGGGAAGAGCTGCAGTAAGGTGGGTGAACTCAGCCCTGGCTTCTGAAATTTGTTATCTGTCGTCTTGTCAGGGCTGAGAGATTCTCTGAGTGAAAAAGAAAATCAAGAAAAGTGACACTAATCCCTGGGTCACTAATCTGTAGCCAGAGGTCCAGGTCGCTTGGAATGGCCTGGACCGAGGTGAAACTGGCTGCAGGACGGGAAGAGTGGGCAGGCTTTGGCACAATCAAGCTCACAGATGTGAGAAAAAAGGCAATGAGAAAGAGAAGGCTTCAGTAAGGTGGAGCTCAGGGTTGAGAAAGATTGCTAAGCTCCGCTGTCTCTTGGTAAAGCTTCGTAATTTGTTCCCATTTGCCATCGCTGAGGCTCTGCTGCTCTCGGAGCCCATCGGGGATGCCACCAGCCCACCGGCGCATCAGCCACCACAGACTGGAAACACAGAGGATTACCTGGGGAAAAAAAAGTCGATTAGTTCTTGTAAAGAAAGCAGGGCCTTCCATTTATAGTGAGTGCGATGTTGTGGAGTCCCCCTTGGCTCCAGTTCCCGGGAAGAGCCTCGGAAGGCGCTCGCCGGTGCCCTGGCGACGCGCTCGGCCAAATCCTGGTCCTGCGGTGAGGCAGCGTGGCTGCTTGGTGTGCGAGGCGTTGTTGTGCCCTATTTCCATATCAGATCCGGAGTTTTCCTTTGTTCTGCCCTCGGCCTCCCCCTCCTCCTCCTCA
>NW_009630851.1:17145-22576 GCF_000690535.1 Cariama cristata | reverse complement strand
CGGGCCACTCTGGGCTTGCCCGGTCCTTTCGTGGCCCCGCCTCATCTCTGTGTTCCCGCCTTTTTTCCTCCCCTCAAATTCCCAGTCCTGAGCACTTTTACTTGACAGAGATCTGTTTGTGCTGGTGTCAAATGCTAGAGACGTTCCCTCGAAAGAGAGACGGCTACATGAGGTGGAAGAAGCCATATAAAAAAGGCAATATGAGAAAAGCAGAAAGGTAGACCCTGAAATAAAGCTGTCTAAAAGAGCCACGAGTTTGAGGGCGCATCCAGAATGGGGCTGAAGGAGTGAACGATCACAACAGCAATTTAGCCTAGAGGGCTGTTTTCTCCACTCTTATTTGAAATAGAGACAAAACTAGGAGAAAATCTGAGCTGGAGCATTGTTACAGAATTCTTGCAGAGGTTAAGATTTAGGATGCCTGTTTTCAGCTACTTGTAAAAATTTTACCCTTTGTTCTCATTTTTCTTGCATTCATTAGGACAGATTTTTCCTAAGAATCTGATGAATTGCTGCTGACTGTTAGGTGGAAGCCCTTTCCAGATATTTTACACGAGGCTGAATAATTTTAAGTTGGTGTGGGCTTTCACTTCCCTTGGTCGAGGTTCTTATAATACCGACATGGGCTTTATTTTCATTATAACGTGTTTTAAATGAATGGAATAGTTCCAAACTAAAGTGAGTTTGTTCAGAAAGAAAGGCAGATCTTTAGACCAGAAAAATAGAGTTAAAATTTACTAGCAGGATTTTGTGAATTGTATTCTATTGTTCTGCTTAAGATTCTATGTCTGGGTCATAGAATTATGCCCTCTGTGGTCCAATGCGTTTCAAATGTTATGTTAATATATAAGGCTTGCAATTCTCAGCAAAAGATACTGAAGATCAGACCTGAGTAATGCAATGATGTCTTCAGAAGTTCTTAGGGGCTTTTTCCCACAAGTGAACTTAAAAATTTATTGTCAAAGGCGTTAATTGCCCTATTTACTTCAACACATTGAGCTTAAAATCTGCTGTCAACACTTGACTTCATGAATCCATTTCAGTGCTGCTGCATTTACCTCACACTGCCTGAAGTGCCAGAGCACTACCTGCCAAAACATCTCCAGCTTCACCTCTCCATCTTTAATGTTCTAGTTCTGCCTTCTAATACAGAAATAACGGAGCTTACTACTACAATCAGACGAGTCTGGTGAAACGTTGTGGAGAAACTACCTTAGATACAGTATTGCCATCAGGGATAGAGCTGAGCAGAGTATGAAGTATTACGCTTAATTTGAAAGCCTGCATGTAATCTCACAGAAGTTCGTCATACAATTAAGTGCTTCCTAAACCTGTTTCTAGTTTAAGAGCTTTGGACTTTTTATCTTTTTGCAGAGATTAAAGTTATTATAAAGACTGAAAGAAGTGTGAAACCACAGTCCTAAATATATCAGGAATGTTGATAATACAGTATGTAATTATTTCGGCTAATCCTGGGTTTCACAAATATTTGTGGTACCCATGCAGCTGAAGTCTCTTTGAACAGAGAACAGAAGAAACACCGGATACAACCTTTGCATGCATTGTCTTTCTCAGCCACACACTGCCCACTCCAGTCAGTCTCAATTTTTTCAAATGCCAATTAACAGGTGTGAGAAATGCTACTTCTTACCCAGAGACCGATGTCTGCATAACAGCGATACTATCCTGGCAATCCAGTCTGCAGCATAAATATCATGGTGTTTGAACCCTTGGGGCCTGTGGAGTTTACAACTATGTTGTCAAGATCTCTTCGTTTGGGATAGTCCTTGAAGTCCTGCCAAGACGTAGGGGACTCTGGTGCTTTTATGTGCTCCCAAACACAGCTCTGGCTCCAGGAGTCAACACTCTCGTCAGGCTGAGTGATGGTGTGAATCTCAACCCGCGAGCTGAGATTCCAGCGGGGAGTGTGACAGTGCATGCTTGCATGATGATGCCAGAGAAGCAGGTGACACTGGCAGATAGCTGCAAGGAATAGTAACTGAGTGGCTTCTTGTTACATATCCTCAGAACTTCACAGGATGGAATTCGAGAGAGAGGAACAGTTATAAAATGAGGTTACAAAATCCGGATGTCCTGATCAATTCGAGACAGTTGTAAGGTACCTAACACTGCATGCACAGGCAAGAACAGCATTCAGCACTGGGTCAGGATCTGTTTGCATCATATTTTGACTAATCCAAGGATTAATCACATTGCAAGTCAATGAGCTCTTCCAGGCTCTCCAGAGACTGCCTGGAGAGAAAAAAAGGGGTTGGTACGTCAAAATGGTGACACGAAGATGTGCAGAGCAAGTATTTTTCCTTGTAATAAAAAACTGCACAGGACCAAAGTATTTCAACACAGCTTGGAAAGGAAAAGAGTTAAAAGGGCAAAGTTTATGTCGGCCACATACCAAAAAATCAGGAGTGTTGCATCAGTTCCAAATTTGGCCCTCTGTATATATGATAAATGGAGAAGAACAGCAGCAGTCTGGAGTCTGAAGCACTTCACTTTTGGTAGTTCTCAGGAATCCCCAAAGTCTTCAAAACTGACACAACTCTTGCAATACATGGCATCAGTAACATGTTTCTGTGCATTACCTGCATTTCTGCTGTTGTTAAGCCCTGAATACTGAGATAGCATGCCTGCCTTTCACCTGGGCTAGAATTTAAAGGCAGGTCCAAACAGAGCATTCAAATGGCAGTGTTCATTCTGCTGATAGCTGGGACTGATTTTGTAGTTATCCTCAAGCTCTACTACCTGCCACAAATAAATGAGCTCAAATCTTTTAGCTTAACCATGGAAGCTCTGCTGAATGTCAAGTGGTTCTGTCACTGGCTTGGTTTTTAGACTATTTATCCAAGGGTTGCATTTAGCCCTGTGACAATCTTTGCAGATGCCTGTGTCAGCACCAGCAACCAGCTGTGCAGTCCTAGAACGGTGAGGGAGGCTGCTAGACCACTCACTGCTTTGGAAAAACTTTTCTTTTATGGTTCGCCACTAATACAAGGCACAGTATCCAGATGAAGCAAAATTCAACACCAGAAACTGTATCTGAGAGATATCATTAATGGACATATTGTTCCTTTCCCTGTGCTGACCTTCAGGAACAAATACATTTAGATAAATGTTTGTTTGAAATGGTTTTTGCAGTAAACAAGGCTGTCAAGTGTCACTGATCTCTTTTAAGACTCTATGAAATAAATCCATGTTCAGGGTCAGTTCTGCAATTTACTTGGTATCCTTAACCTCTGATAGAGAAAGACTGTTACAATGAAACACTTGTGACAGGATTGTCCAGGCTCTTCTCAAATGTTAATACTGGAAAATGCTGAGCATCCTTCTGTTCACTGAATGTAGCAAAAATTCACATAAATTACAAGTTCAGAGCCAACATGCTGTGTTTCCTGATAAGATTCATTTTGAGCTCAATTCTGCAAGGTATTGTCTATTTACTGGAAACCCATAGTTAAAACACAGAGTCAATGATGTTCAGTAGCCTGCCAGAGATTCTTGGCCCCTTGTAAAATTGAGGTCCTACAAAAAGCACTTTGAGTGCTGATCTCTTTATAAAAATGGAATAAAGCAAAGCTGAATTCACCTGTCAAAGTGGTTCTTCCATAAAGCGTCATGGAAAATTACTCAGTTAAATTAAACCTGTGAACTGAAATTGGTGTTGTGCTACTCAAGGATAATGGAAGTTATACCAAGGTTGTGTACAGGCACTTTTAAATTCCATTTAAAACTTTAAAAGGACCAGTTTGTGTCTTATCACATCGTTCCTAATGAAACAATCACATACTGTCAGACCAAGATGTAGAAAAACATAGTTAGAGGTTCCCTACAGAGGAAAAGCAGGTTGGTACTACAACATCCCGTACTTAAAACATTTCAGTTGATGTTCATAGTAAACACATGTATGCTGATTGCTAAACATTGTCTTTTCCCAGTGACCATCACTCAATGGGTTACATTTATAGGACTCAAATTGAAAGAATGTCCCAGAAGTCTGAGAAATGGAAGGATGAGTTTACAAGTCGATAGATTTAGCTAAACCAACGTCTTCTGTAAAGTTGTGTCCACAGAAGACTTGTCCTCACCAAAACCCCAGTCTTGTGGTTCTGGAGTTACAGGGATCACGCCCACACCAAGGAGCTGCAGCGCTACCAGGCAGCACTGCCTCTTCCTGCTGTCACTTGCTCTTGGGCTACCTCTATGCCTGCTCAGCACAGCTCCGGAGCTTGGGGACACCCCAGCCACCAGCTTGGCTTTTACATCTGCAGTCAATAGAACATTGCACTGTGCTGAAATACTTGGAACAGAGCTCTTTCCTGCAGGAAAGATGTATTTAATTTATTCCCTTCCATCTTTAAAGAATTTTATATGGAAAATATTTTCAGGTTTGGTTTTCTTAAAGATGTTCGCAGAGCAATCTGTGCAGGCCCTGAAATTCCTTTTATTTCCTCTTCAGGCTATACATATTAATTAGGACATTAAAAGCATTTCCTTAGGTTTCTTCATCACTACGAGCTTGTCTTCTGCTGTGTTGTGCTACATGAAGCATACTGAATACATTTTTAGACAGAAGGCAAAACCAGCAGCCCATATCCTGGCACATTATCACTTATGTTTGAGCAGTTTATGGACTCAGGTGGCTGTGACTAGCAATCTGCCCTAATCTCGTGCCTGTGTGGATCATAATCTTGGGCAGACAACTGCTGCTGACACTTGACTATATGGTGTGGTGACTCCATCCCGATGGCAGTGGGTAAATGATACTGCCACCCACAACCACCTGTTCTGCCCACATGGCAGGCTGCTACCAAAGTGGTCTGTAAAGACATGGCACCCACCTCCAAACACAGGACAGTGTGCTCTCTGGAACAGGGGCACATCTGTCTGTTGTTATGCAGTCAAACATGCCGGTCTGGGTCTCAGTTCAGATGTCCAGGCTATAATGCAACCCAGACCATTAAAAACCTGTGCAGCACAAGCTTTGAAATGCAGATGAACAAATTCTCCGCAGCAATGCCTGCAAGTTTGAAGGATCCATGGGTAATCTCCATTCAAGGTCCTACGTAGGTCTTGTAGATCCTGATTTTCTTCTCAAGCTGTCCCAGGACTTCAGAGGCTGATTTATAAAACATTGTTTAGAATTGCTATGTTCTTGCCTGCCAGGGCAGAGTACAGCTGTTGTGGGCAGACACGACTGAACAAGGTGAAGCTGCACCACAGGCACACAGCCCCCTGCCATAAGATCCTTCAGATGTTCCTTCTGCCAAGAGAACTGGAAAAGCAATTTCCTTAGAGACATGGGAGTACTGTGACAGTCTCACCACATCATTCCAGATGTTCCCAAACATAGGGCAAACTTGTTCTCAACATTGGAGCATGACCTAGAAATGTGTTATTACTTGAGTTTGTGCCTGCT
>NW_009630851.1:16057-17114 GCF_000690535.1 Cariama cristata | reverse complement strand
TGCTGAACCTAAGTGGAAAATTTACGTTATTAAGAATGTATTCCTATAGAAGAAGTTTGCAGGTTTCTCTTTAGTTAGGACTTATATTTCAGAAAAGTTAACACTGTAAGATAGTGATCAAATTTTTTGTCCAGCTTCACTCATGCTATGTCATACTTTGCACCACTCTGTTGGAAGGGAAAGGAGTATAAAACTATATGATCTTTCAAAATGAGCAAGTTTTACCTTCAGATACTTCAGGCTGTGCTTCCACCATTACCAGAAACAAGCATTCAGGTTTTTTAGTGCTGGCCATAGGTGAGATGCAGAGAGGGAGAGGAAAGCTGAAAGCTGAAGGTGAACAAGGAAGCAGGGAGAAAGAGTTGAGGACATCAGGAAGTTACCTCTGATGGTTACTGAAACTGTGCTGTACCCACTGGAGGGAAGCAAAGTATTTTGGGATGTCTTTTATTCAGCAACTGTTCCTAAAGTTTCAAATGCTATGCCTAGCCAAAATATCTTTTTATCCAGCTGTGGCTGAACCTCTGCAAGACAGTATTAACCTGGGAGGATCACATTACTGCAATTATACTGGCTGACGATACTTCCTCTGTGCAGGTGTGCAAGGTGTTCCTCTGAACTCGCCCAACCCAGCTTGGTCTAAGCCTCAGCTCTTGGGGACACTACCTTCCCTTAAGAGCTGGAGCAATCCCAAAATTTAACCTTTCCTAAGGGTGAGTTAGGACTAGGAGATTTTCTGGACTAGGAATTTGATTCTGAAAACAGCCAAGCAGCTATAGAGTCTGGGATCTTTGGACCATACCAGCTATTATTGGACACCACAGAGGAATGGTCAGCTGATCGATGGGTAAAAGTTTGCTTTAGTGTACTGTGACAGGAAACAGTTACTTTTTTCTTACCAAGGAAAAAAATGAGCCCTAGTGCAACCCTGCAGTTGCCAACACCAGGAAAATCCTTCACTTTCAAGCCAGATGATGTCTGGCATTTTCAGAGTGGAGTTGTTCCCCATACCATATGCTCAATGATCGCATTTCCATGGACAGCTAATGCAGAGCAG
>NW_009630851.1:4194-16026 GCF_000690535.1 Cariama cristata | reverse complement strand
AATGCAACATAAGTCACACACTACCTCAATACACAGTATCTTCCCTGCCTAGAGCAACCCTCTGCTGAAATGGATGCCTTGCTGCAGTCAGCCTCAGCAGTTAGCTTGTGTTAGAAAAGGTGATCGGGTCAGGAAAACAAACTGGCTGACTACAGAGCTGCAAGAACAGCCTAGTCCTCAGCTACAGACAGGTCTAGACAGGGATGTATGCTTAGAATGCCAGTTTAATCCTCATTAAATTAAAAAAAAAATACATATATACAACAATGGATGGGATTATTTGAGAGAAAAACAGGTACAGTGTCCACAGGATAAAAAAACTAAACAAAACTCCATTCATTTCAGTGAGAAGATGAGGCTCTGACTCGTTCAGTGCATCCAAAAATAAATATAAATCAAGCCTTTTGTTTATCTAGTTCTGAATTATTACTATATGTGGTCTACTGTGTGTAGTCTTACTGTGGTAGGACATTTAACTCTTATTTCTCAGAACATGAAAAAAAAACCCTCCTAATCCAATTTTCCTCCTAATTCAACTCAGAAATTTGCATTCAGTTCCCAGAAGTGTTCTAGCTTTGAGCTTTAGGAATCAAAAAACAGTGTTTGAACTTTGGAAATTTCCTTGCATCATTGGTTTTAGCAGATGCACGATGCAGTAGTCATCACGAGTGCTGAAACACTCATGTAGCTGTCATTTTATTAAAAAATGGAAAGATACAGATGAGCTAATCCCTGCAAAGTGCACATGCATCACCACGGATGACTTTTTATTCTTAGGCCATGGTGTTCAACAGAACAAATGTGTGGGCATTAATGATTTCCCCTGCAGTGTGCTCCACCAGGTCATCATCCCAGCACAGTATTTATTCTAGTTGAATAAAATGCTCTGGGCAAGTAATATCAAAGAATCTACAAGGTTGGTAGTTGGGGCTTTTGTCCATTCTAAAATGCATCCAAAGTATCATTACTATCTGTACTCATGCTTGTGTGGGATAGCCCCTAACTGGTAAAGTTAATGCACAGGCACTGAAAGAATGCTTAGGTCTCTTACAGAACTGCTGCTGCAATTTTCACACGTGTCTCCTGGCTCTTCGTAAGATACACAGAAGGTATCAGTTGTATGTAAGGATATCAGGTCTGTGAGAAGTGAAAGTGCATCACTCCATCCGCGACGGAGTTAAACAGAAGCGTTGACTTTTTGCCTGACATCATGGATGACACAAGCAGCCAGATCACTAAGTGAATAAACAGAGCTTTATATTTTCCTTGCAGAGTTGTGAGCTCTGGTTATTTCTGACACACCTGCAAAGCCTCTGTGGAGCTTAAATAAGTGTCTCCCAGAGAAAGTTTGACTTAAACACACTTTTGCCTGTGGAATCTGATTTTGGAAGAGATGGGCCAAAAATGCTATTAGAGAGACATGCCAAAGAACTTTAAGCTTGAATATGTACCAGTTAACAGCAAATCCCTTGTTCATCAGGGAAAGTGCATGTGTGCACTCCTCACAAAGAAGCAGTGCTGCATGTGAAAGCAGACAAAACCCAGTATAGCTTCCTTTGCTCTCTATTTCTGAGAACATTTGGATTAAAAGAGAGAATCTGTTTTACCCCATTACCTATTCCACAAATAAAATCATCACCATTTGCATGAAGATAAGTTATAAAGCAGGAGTTTCATTGCTCATTAAGAGCCTCTGGAAAATACCAGTACCATAACCTATGGACAAGATGCTGCTTCTGCCCAAAGCCATCAGCCTGCACAATGCACTGCTCTTTCCAGCACAGTTCCTGGTCCGAGCAAGGGCAGTGGGCTGACCCCCGGCTGGGGAACAGTTGTTTCTTCTCCTTCACTAGGGGTTAGTTTGAAGGAGTAAATGGAGCCAAAACCAGCTGAGCTACTCAGGTTGGACTGCCTGATCCTGAGTACCAAAAAACCCAAATCTTTCTAAGGAAAGACTGTCACCCCAATATATCCAAAAAGATTTGGTGCTAGACAAATTTTCCACCTCCCCAGTCATAAAGGAAAAAATTTCCTTCAGATTTGCTTACTACAAAGAGACCAATTATTTTTGCTTGTAGCAAAAGGCAGAAGCACCTTCATACAGGTACTATTCAGTTCCAGTTGCTTTACCATCCAGAGAAAAGCAAGCTGTTTAACAAGGTGACAGTTAATGAAACTTTGTTTACCCAATAAAACCTGTGGGAAGCAGTTTGAAAGGCAGGAGGATTTAGGCTCATACAGGCTCAGGTGCAAATGTTGCTTATACTAGCTCTCCTCTCATCAGATAATGTTATCAGCCGCGAGTTTCAAATAAGCAGTTTCTCGGTTTTCGAATTTGTACCCTGGAGAATAGGCTATGGATATTGTCAGGACCTGGAGTGATGGAGAGGGGGCCAGGCCTAGAAGTGGTGTTAGCTACAAAATCACAGCCGTACAAATTGCAGGCAGCCCATGGTTTGGTCCCTTGCTCCCTCTTAAAACTGGAACCAGTGTTTGCAATAAATGTCAGGTCCCTGAGAGTTTCACCTAGTGGCAGTGAAGCCAGTGGGAGTTCTGCTGTTGTTACAGACCAAGTGTCCTGCATAAGAGCACTTAGTGTGGCTTTATTAAAAAAAAAACAAAAAAAGGGAAAAAAAAAAAAAAAAAAAAAAAAAAAAAAAAAAAAACACCGAAAAAAACCCAACTTATCTTCCTTTTTAAATGCAGTCTGGCAATGACCTGTCTCCATGGGAGGCAGGCAGTGCTGCCTACAAGACCAAACTGATAGTGACTGAGGCTGAAGAAGGAAAGGGATGTTTGAGCCAACTACAATATTCATTCCCCAGCACTTCTACCTCTCTTCCAACATGTCTGTTATTAAGAACTTGGTATTTTCATAACAGCTGGATAATGGGCAGAGGGTGTTTCTGTGGCGACATATTGAGAGTGCAAAGATTAATGTGTCATTTTACTATTTCCATTCTGATATCTCTATGCTGATAAATGCTTGGCAATCTTACCATCCCATTAGTAATATTAGATACTGTAAACCAGGGATTTAGGGAGATATAAACTATTTTAAAATTGAATGTGACCAATAAAATGCTCTCTGGGCAGTTTTCCAATGCAAGAACTCTCCAAGCTCACTATCACAACATGGCATAGAAAAGAGCTACTAGATATTTCTTTCATAATTGAGAGTAAAAGATGTGAGTTTTTGGGGTAGTCCTTTATGAACAAGCATGGAGACGAATATGTGGATTTTCTGGTTTCAAATAATATTACAACAGGAATCAGTAACATTTGGAGGAGCTTCATTTAGATTTTCCCACCATTGTTGGACTGAATCTTTGGCAGATGGAAGCCTCTCTGTTCTTTCACTGTGTTCTGACAAACACTTTTCCTCTTATCCATAAAAGATGACATTGTTTTCTTCAAAGAAAACTCAGAGTAAAGTCCAATGAGCACTGAAAAGAGCTGAATAGGGCTTGGGTGGGAGTATCTCTTTGACACAGAAGCCAGTCTTTTACCAGCACAAAGCTGAGATGAGTTAGTCACCAGCCTAATGAAGTCAATCCCTGTTCCAGTACAATTTCTCCAAAGTCATCCAATGAGTCAATGAGCAAACTGGGCTCAGAACACAGGAGTTGCATCCTACAAGAGCAATAGGTCTACTATACTTACCCAGGCTCTTGTGATTCTTAAACCTTTCTTTATGGGGAACATCAGCAGGCAGCCCGAAACAGGCATAATTTGAGAGCTCATACAAAATAAGGCATGTAGCAGGTCAGCATCAGCAGACAGGGAGCAGAGAGGTGGGAGTGCTGCAGAGGGCTTTGGGAAGGGTACAGAAATTCATCCAAGGCTCACGAGGAACTTTAATGTTTAAACATTTGCTCAAGGGAGAAAGAAAAAAAAAAAAAGAACTCAATCCCCAAATGAATGGGACTAGAACGTGACCCCAGGAAAGGTCATTAAAGTATAGAGTCACTTTTCCACTCTGTTTGGTTTAGACGCTAGAATGCAATCAGGACGCTTGGCAGCTCTGAGCTTCTACAAGCACCTTAGTAGCATTACATTTAGATGTATATATCCTGCTGCCTTATGTCTCAGCCATAACAGGATCTCTTCTCTACCCTGAATAAACAAAGCCTGATCTTTTCCCACATCATTTCTATTTCAGTAGAAATACAGAGGTCTGGTTATTGGTCTTGACTTCAATAAGTGGCTTTCCTCTATATATGGGCTGAGGCACACAAAATGCTGAGCTGCTTCTGGACACAATCTGAACCTGCACTCAAGATGACACAAGCAGAAGATCTACTCAGATACAATTTGTATTGGGACTTCCAGGGAAATGCCAAAAAGAAAAGCAAGTGTTTTGAAGCAGCCCAGAGAACCCTGCAAAGCACTGGCAACCACCAGTACCTGTAAGGTCTGATGGTGAGAGTGAATGTGTTTGGCATGGAGGTGAAGTGGAGATGGCTTAGCAGCTCAGCTGTCTTTAAGTGTGAATAGCCAATACCTACCTTCTCCTCCCACATACCTTCCCTTATAGTCATGCAGGGTCTTTACTTGAATGTACAGTAGAGTTTGTTGCACTAAGCCCTCAACAAATACAGTTTAAGAAACACCACTGATGAGAATCAGAAAACAAGATGCAACAAGAAACCTTCCACACAGACTCTAAGGCCACGTAAAGAAAACTTAGAAGTTTGTAGATTCTCACAGGATATTAAAAGAAGGAAAAGGATCACAGCAATGTCAGCATTAGCAAAGGTGAACATAGCTTCATTCCAAAAGTATCTTCAGAAGAGCTGCCAGTCTGGAAAACTATCACAATAAAAGGCCATGTGGACACTAACATGTGGGTCCTGACTCATCTGTGTCCCCAGATGACTGCCTAAATGTGGAGCTTCTGGACTTTGAGATATAATGAAATATCATTAAGTTTGGCTGATTCCTCAAACCCACAAGATTCTAGGTGACCATACATCTTCATTTCCAAATGTCACTCTTTAGGAAGGTCTCTTTGCAGAGACTTGTGTGAAAGGGTATAGGGTGAGAAGCAAAGCTGCTTACTCTTCCCCACATACCCTTTCTCTAGGACACTCTACCACTGTCTGAAGATAACCACTGGGTTTCACCTATTCAGACAGCAGAGTAACCTGACTTGGCATCTGCTGTTGCCATTTAGTAACTGTTTCCTCTCTTGTGTCCATAAGTCATTGTTAAATGAGGACATGAACAAGGTGGCTTCCTATTTCTGTCCTCCTTTATGACCCATGAACATGAATTGCTTTGATGGCTGATTCAGTCCATATCCAGAAATAGGTGTCCCCAGCACCAGCCTCTCTCAATCTTTTCCTGACTTCTTTTAGAGCAGGACTGTGGAGGCCATGCTAGTGCTGGCACTACACAGGGAAGAGATTGTGGGAGGCGGGTGATCTTACTGCACACAGGAAGAGGACACACAAGGAGGCTTCTTACCTTACTCTTCCCTCCTAAGGATGAGAGTGCCCGGGAGCCAGGTGAGCTTAGTCACAAGCCAGGTTCAGCCTGCTCTGCAAAACTATCTCATGGTAAAACATATTTGGTTAAAAACTGTGCAGCACACACTCAGCTGCCCACAAGTTGGCTGGGGCTCAGGAAGTCCCAAAGCTAGGTTTAAAAGCCTGTTCTCACAGCTTGAAATTAATGCTCTTAAACCTAGGGACAGTGTCAAACGGGAACTGATTAGCAGAAGTTTGCTGCTGATTCTGGAATGTAATTGCCTCATATCAGTAGAGGTTAATTTCAGTTAAATAGATCATAGTGATATCCTTTGAGTCTGGGTAAGCTGATCTAAGATGAAGCTGCCAGTTCAGTGATTTAAAATTAGAGCAATGCTCTCCCTCCTTCAGGCCCCCCAGCATCATTCTTGCTACCACATGCTAACCCCACTGCAATCTGATGCTGTACCCGACCAAGAATTGCTATGCTCAAGTGGGAGGGAATGAGAACACAAGTACCACTGCTACAAAAGTCAAACAGAATTTGCTTTATTACAAAAAGCATGAACAAACATGAGGGTCTGTTTCTGTGGCACTGTGACGGCCCTGTGCATATCTCCTATGTACCATCATTTCCTTATAGGACAGGGATGTGCCCATTCTTGAGGAAAAGGAGAACTCCCTAAGGAGAGTGAAATACAACAGTTGTGAGGGGCTTCTTACTATCTGGAAGACAGGAATGGGCGGACAGGCACCAAAGGGCTGATAAAGGATAAGCACCCCTTCATTAAACTGGACAGCTAAAGAAACGGAGAAATCCAAACAGCACAATCAACTACCTATCACCAGTTGTTAATATCCCAGCTGGTTGAAAAGCAACTCTTGCTCAGACTTGGGGCAGTCTGATGCTCAAGGAAGGACAGCTCTGGTGCCCTTCACCAACACATCAAAGCCCTCATCCTCTGTTCCTCAGGGTTTGATCATCCCTGCCTGCTGATCCCACCTCTGCCCAACCACAGGCAAAAGAGCAATGTCCTGGCTGGTGATATGGTCTTGTGGGTTCATCCCTTAAAACCCAAAAACTGAGTTTCAGCCAGTAGGGAACAAGATATTCTGGCTTTTGGGTGTTCATCATTGGGACAAAAAGGCTTTTCTTTTTAAAAGCAGAACCTCAGCACCCGCTATCTATGTATGTGGACACAGTACAGCAGAGCTATATCCAAATGCTTCCCAGGTATATTAGACAAACATAACACAGATTCCACTGGTTTTTATGGCCTCTTTCCATTTCCTGCTGTCCTGTTATATCACAGGTCTTAACCTCTCCCTAAGCTCTAAGCCACATTTTAATCCAGAGCAAAGAGCTCCAGTGCACCAAAGGTAAAAAGGCAGTGAGAGACCATGTCACACATAGAGCTAGGATTGGAATCAGCAAACTGTCACTCATATACCACTCATATGGAGTCAATCTCTGCATTAACACATATCCAAAAAGCCCATTGAGCTTTTAATATGATCAATAGTAGCCTATTTTCAATGATCACAGCTAGTAACCCACTAGCAAACCTAGATAAATCACTTCCCTTCTCCCTTCTCCCTACCTAGAACCTGTAAACTACAACCACTTGCTTTTATGCTCTGCATCATTTATAAGGATGTAACTTTACCTTTCTCTATACTGACTTAATTCTGGATCCTCGAAACAACTGTTCATTTTTCTCTGCCCTCCTAAAGTTTTCCTCTTTGTCCAAACTTCTTCCCTAACACCCTTTAAAATGCTCATTTCCAAATGCTTTCCTGGGACCTAGTCTTATTCAAAACTTTACTAATTTAATCTTGAAGTCCCTTGACTCGGTTCTACTCTCATGGTGATCTGACCAGGGAGATACATGCACTGCAGTCGGTAGAACAATAGAAAACTGTTTTGGGAGAAGAGTCAGACAGAGAGACACACATGAGTCCTGCGCATATGAGGACACACTTACAGGATTGACCCTGAGGGGTTTCAAAAGGGTTAATGCTGTCACTGGATTGAAAACTCTGTTTTAGCCTAGTAGCACATTAAGCTCTTCACTCTTCTTTGTGGTTGCCTGCAACTTATCAATAAGTATTTACCATGCATTTTTTACATAAGTGATCTTCATACTCTCAGTTCAGCATTCACAGTAATGTCTTCTCCTGCAATATGTATCTATTATTTAACAAAACTGTTGTTAGCAGTGATCTGAGAAATGCTCATGTCCTTTCCTTGTGGATCGTGTCCTTTTTCTTACTTTGTGCTGCAGAGACTGAAGGGGATACAGCTAGGGTGGTTGATAAACTTTCCCCATAACTTGTATCAGAAATGTTTAATCTGTGCTGTTAATTTTACCTTTGGTTTTACTACCCCCTTCACTTACAAATCAATGCCCCGGCTCCCACCAAGGGCAAATTTGGCCCTTCCAACCGTATGTTGTTCTAAGGCCAAATGGAAGAGTTTCACAAGAGGAAGCAGCCAGAAGTCTGTGCATTGTATCTAAAATGACATAACTCGTAGTAGAGCAGGGCATTTCTCTTGTACCCTCAAAGCAGTCAAGGGAAAAATGTTTTGCTTTCTCCAAACAGTATCAGCTGAAAAGCAGGTGATGCTGAAGGTGGCTTCAATGAGAAAATACTTTCAAATTGAGAAAGTTCCAGAAACGTCAACTATCAGCTAGATGTAGCATAGCCGTGGGATATAGATTGGATCCACTTTATTTGGACAGCTTCCCCTAGGACTACCCCCCAGAGAAGTCATTTACCATTTGCAGAGCCGCCCAGCAAGGCACCGCAGGGCAGAACCAAGGGCCTGCTGATCATCCTGAGAAGAACGTGCAATGTGACACTCCTGCCCTGCACCGCCTGGGGCAGCTCCTTTCCCTGCTACCAGGGTCACATTTGCCTAAGGTGAACCCCAGTCAAAGAGTGGAGCTGTGCCAACCTCAACAGGATGTTTGCTGTGTACTCTCACCTGCCAGCAGGACCTTCGTGGTGTGCAGCTGCAGTGCTGTGCCTCTCTCCTAGCTATGGGCGTGCAAGACATTAGGAGGGCAAGAGAGATTGCCCAAAGCCTTTACCCAGCAGTCATCTGGTAGAGAGAAGGAGACACACCTCTCTGCTCTCTTCGCCTTGTCCTGTTTCTGGTCACTGGAGGACTCTGACCACAGCTGATTGTGATGAGGGTGTTTGAACTCAAAGCATGAATATTTCAGAACCTATCTTCCTCCAATAATGTCTGTGACAGTTCTTTATCAAGTGCTGCACTTCAATGCATGACTAAACATGCTAAAATCCATGAGGCAACAGATCACACATTTCTGAGATGTTCAAAGGGAAAACAGGTTTTCCACTCACTTTAAATACACAGTTCAAGCACACGCACAAGAGAAGGGATGAGGACATTAAAGAGTTAATACAGACCAGTTAGGATACTATTTTTGGACTGCACTCTGTGAAGAGACAGCAGATTTTCCCAGCATGTCAGTGACCTTCTTTTGCCTACACGTATCTAAGTCTGCACGCAAATCTGCTCATGAGAGCTATCGCTGGAGTCTTTTAAAAGCCCATATACCCGAACATTACAGGGAAGATGGGACACTAAAAGGACAAGGTGAAGGATTTTGTTAACTGATTCATCACTAGCACCATTTTGGTACGTACTAGTGACATAAGATTATAAAATTTGCAGGACACTCTTTTATATCAGAGGAATTTACTTTTCGGGAAAGCTGCCGTGAGAACAGCTCTGGAGACCTGCCGACGAGCGCAGTGCCCACGGCAGCAGTGCAGCATCCCAGCCCCAGCCCGGGAGCTGGCCCAGGCTCACTGCAGGCAGGGGAGCAGCTGGCTTCTGCCTCGGCTGGGGGCAGGCAGCCTCAGGGGGTCGTGGCACCCTCCCGCCACTAACGAACAAGGTGCTGCTTTTGAGGAACCAGTTGGGATCAGCCGCTGGGCTAATAAGTAACTAATGTAATTGTCCAAGTACTATCGGACCTGAATGATTTTAAGTTGTTACCCAAATGTGATGGTTTGAGTTGGAAAGTCCTGCGTCCCGTCACAGCAAAGAGCTGTGACTTAAAACAGCTCTCCATGGAGCAGGGACAACTGATGGAAGTTTAGCACAGGATAACATTTTCAAAGGTGCCTAAGCTATTTCAGAGAATAATGTAAGAAAAAGCTGGCCCCAGTTACTCCATATTTCCAGAGATCATCATTCAAGCTCAGCTTAGCAGGTTTCAGATTCTGTTTCTACAGGATTTAAGCAGTATTATCCAGCAACCCCTCTGAATGCAAATAGCCATTTGGAAGATTTGAAGATTTACTTGTTTCTAGAAAAACAATTCTTCCGCTGTAAAATTCTACATACTGAGTACATCACATCGTTAGGTGATTCATTTTGCAATCTGTCTGGATAATGGATACAAAAGACTTCCAGTTGACCACACACCTGGAGCTTCTCCTCCACAACCCACGGTGGGTGGCAGCAGAGGCCAGGCAGACGGGGCAGAAGCAGCCTGAATCACAGAGAGGTTTATCTAGACTAACAGATGTTGCAAAGGTTGACTTCTCGTGTTTTGTCCCATTAAAAAACAAAACAAAACAAAACAAAACAAAACAAACTTTATTGTAACTAACACAGAAGAACAGACAGAACCCGCTGACAAATATATTCCTGTTAAGCATCCTGTCCAAAAATGTTCATGTATTTGTAGAATACGCATAACAGTCTAATTTGTTTGATGCTGAGCACAAGTAAAGCCTGTAAAGGCTTGAAAGATCTTGTACCTGCCTTTAAACTACTTGCTTTTTGATGCAGCCTGCAAAGTATTCTGTCTTGAGAAAAATGTTAGAGATGTCAATGATAAAAATTGTCTCAGTGGGGACAAATGATCAGCAGTAGCTAGAGATCAAGTGGCTGCTATCAGAAGTTAGGAAATTATACCCAGGTCTTTACAGCATAGTATCAAGATTTTAATGACAGTCCTTCCCAAGACATCCCTAATACAGAACACTTGTTAGAGGGAAACCGTCATTAAAGTCAGTATTCATCAAAGCCGAAGTCTTTAAAATTCTACTTCGCAGAGCTCAAAGCACAGAGGTAAATGTTGTCTTAAATGTGCTTTCAGCGTTCATGCACTAAAGGTTTTGGCCATTTAAACCCTTCTGCTCCATTCAAAGAATACATGGCCTCACCCAGCTGGCGGGGAGCACAGTGGCAACCTTGTGCATTTTCACAAAGGATGAGGTAAAGGCACAGTCATTTCCTTCTAATTCGTCTTCCAACACAGGGACTTGACAGGCTGCTTTGATGTAAGCACTTGCGATATTCAGATCCCTGTACTAAAAACTGGCTTCAACAACAAGTTGAAGAGCCTTCCAAACATCTCTCCTGTTCCCAAAACATGGTGGCACACATGGGACTAGGCAGGCACAAAGGAAAACTGGTGGCTCAGTGAGCCGCAGAGAGGTCAGTTAGGCCCTAAACCAGCTTTTATATTGAGCTGGCTCAAGTTTATCAATATTTTAATACATATTTTAGTGAACGATTTCCATATGATTTGTGTGCTCATTTTTTCAGAATTGTCAATGTAGTTTAATTTTATTTTTGTGTCTAAAAGTTTCTAAAATCATATGAAAAGTATAATCTGCCCTGCCCTAAACTAGAGAAATTTCCTATCGTAACTCCTCTTTACTGGGATGCATGAGCAAATCCAACATTAGAAAACACATACTATAAAAACACTAGAAAGATTAATGGAAATAGAAAGCATTAACCATCAAGCATTAGCAGTAATCCAAAGAGAAATATCATATGTCTTCATAAAAATCCATTTTTTCATTAAAAATCCATCAGAATACATTGCAGCTTACACAGATTTGAGTCTGTTAAAATCCACTAGAGTAAGGAAGGACGAAAGAAATGTGATCTGATTTCCTTAAACTTCTGTCTTTTAGTGTGGATGCCTAGTCTACCATAGTAGATTCATTCTTATGCCAGGATCAAGCACATTTTATACTTTTAAGCATATAAAAATAATAAACTTATCAGAAAAAAAAAAAAAAAGACCATCATTTGCTTGAAATTCTGTAGGGCAACTCCCAATACCGGAGTATCTGGTGAACACAGTTTTACTTCAAATGGTGCATTTGGAGGTGTCTCTGTGGAAATCATGCTGTTCACTGTAACCAGAGGGAAAAGGAAGTTTAAAATTTTTTATACTCTGACTGTTCCTCTGTCACAATAGAAGTTTAACTCATTTATAAGAGTAAAAACATTTAACATTGATTTTTTCTGTTAGTTTTTTATTGTTTTTTAGACTCATATTAAAGATTTTGTAGGGAA
>NW_009630851.1:0-4175 GCF_000690535.1 Cariama cristata | reverse complement strand
CAGCTCCCAGTCTGTTGCTTGACTGTTTAGGACAGATGTGCTGCCAAAGTCCAGCATTCTTTTTTAACTGCTTACACATGTACCCCAGATGAGCTCACTGGTGAAACTTAGGTTTTATTCTTGGGGATACGGCTTTAAATTAAAAATATAAAATAAAATGACAGCTTCCTCCTACTCTTGCATGTTAACTTAATCTACTAACTAAACTGTTTTCTTTTCAAGCCTCTCTGTTTAAATTTGGCCACATAGGCTAAAAGTCCAAAGCTGATGGAGATAAGGGAACATTAGGAAAGAGTTTCAGTTAAGACTCAGTCAAATTGGAGTAGAGATCAACTGATGATAAATGAGTTAACAAATGGATTTTTGGAAAACATATATATTATTAAGCTGTCTCCCAACTGCAGGATCCTTGGCACTTGATAAGAGATCTCGGGCTCTGCTCTTTCTGGGGCTGCCACAACCTTGTGAACTTTGTGCTCAATCAAAAGAGTAAAGTTTTTAAAAACTAAACAATGGGTAAAATTTATTCATCGTGCTGTTCCATTTAGTTGTCTGAAGTTAGCCTAGCAATGAATTGTAACCATATATTTCACCTAGAGGATTTACTGAGTGAAATTGAAAAGGTGGCTTCAAAACAGCCTGTCAGGTCAGGCAACAGAGGAAAGACCACACAGTATTGGAAACTTAACCATGGTCTCCTCAACTTACTGTTGGCACATACCTAATAACACAAAAATATCTCCCCAAAATTAACTATGGGAGTTTAGCAGTTGTAATCAACCCTCTGAACAATTTGTGTAGGAATAGTGAATTTTATGCTACTTGAAGATTTTCACCAGGGTCTTTCAGACGTGTACACCTGAGTTGAAACAGAAGTTGCATGCTTAAGACAAAAAGGGATTGATTAAATTATCTGACATGTGCTAAGCAGGAGTTCATATGCGGTCATCATGAATTTCCTAAGATCACAAATCCATGATGTGCCATGATTTTTTAGGATACGTTTCAGGAAAACTGCTAGAGGCTAGCTTCGACTCTCCTGTACTTTATCCTCTGAATAGCTTCATCTAAGTCCAGAAAAAATCCCATCTATTTCATTGCCTCCTGAATATTTCAGGGACATACAAGAGCTCACAAGGCTCAAAAATTAAGACAAACTCAGAAAGAATCATACAGGATTTTCACCAGGGTAGCAAGAGAACAAGGAACAGACTCTCCCATCGTAAGGGAAGGTCTCCTTCCTGCTCTGGCTCCATGAACGATGGGTACATGCAGAGTTTCACAGAATCACAGAATCACAGAATGGTCAGGGTTGCAAGAGACCTCCAGAGATCACCTAGTCCTACCCCCCTGCCAAAGCCGGTTCACCTACAGCAGGTTGCATGGGATCACGTCCAGGCAGGTTTTGAGTATCTCCAGAAGAGGAGACTACACGGCCTGTCTGGGTAGCCTGTTCACACTCAAAGTATCGTTGTTCTTCCTCATGTTCAGATGGAACTTCCTGAGTTTCAGTTTGTGCCCATTGCCCCTTAACCTGTCCCTGGACGCTACTGAAAAGAGTCTGGCCCCATCCTCTTGACGCCCGCCCTTAAGGTATTCATAAGCATTGATGAGATCTCCTCTCAGTCTTCTTTTCTCCAGGATGAACAGACCCAGCTCTCTCAGTCTTTCCTCATAAAGGAGATGGTCCAGTTCCCTCATCTTCTTCTTTGCCCTCTGCTGGACTCCCTCCAGTAGTTCTTTGTTTTTCTTGAACTGGGGAGCCCAGAACTGGACACAGGAGTCCAGATGCAGCCTCTACCAGGGCAGGGTGGAGGGGGAGGACAACATCCCTCAACCTGCTGCCCACACTCTTCCTAATGCATCCCAAGGTACCATTGGCTTTCTTGGCCACAAAGGCACATTGCTGGCTCATGGACCACCTGTTGTCCGCCAGGACTCCCAGGTCGTTCTCCATCAGGCTGCTCTCCAGCAGGTCAACCCCCAGCCTGTACTGGTGCATGGGGTTGTTCCTCCCGAGGTGCAGGACCCTACACTTGCCCTTGTTGAACTTCATCAGGTTCCTCTCCACCCAACTCTCCAGTCTGTCCAGGTCCCACTGAATGGCAGCGCAGCCTTGTGATGTATCAGCCGCCTCTCCCAGTTCTGTATCATTGGCAAACTTGCTGAGGGTACACTCTGGCCCTTCATCCAGGTCACTGATGAATAAGTCGAACAAGATCAGACCCAAAACAGACCCCTGGGGAATCCCACTAGTTACAGGCCTCCAACCAGACTCTATGCCGCTGATCACGACCCTCTGAGCTCTGCCATTCAGCCAGTTCTCAATCCACCCCACTGTCCACTCATCCAACCCACACTTCCTGAGGTTACCTATAAGGATGTTATGGAAGACAGTGTCAAAAACCTTTCTGAAGTCAAGGTAGACAACATTCACTGCTCTCCTCTCATCCACCCAGTCAGTCATACCATCATGGAAAGATATCAGATTGGTCAAGCATGGCTTCTCCTTGGTGAATCCATGTTCGCTGCTCCCAATAATCTTCCTTTCCTCCACCTGCTTAGAGATGACATCTGTCACCTTCCCAGGCTGACTGGCCTGTAGTTTCCTGGGTCCTCCTTCTTATCTTTTTGAAGACTGGAGTGACACTGGCTTTCCTCCAGTCCTCAGGCACCTCTCCTGTTCTCCATGGCCTTTCAAAGATGATGGAGAGTGGCTCAGCAATAACTTCTTCCAGCTTCCTTGGCATTCATGGGTGCATCCCATTGTGGCCCATGGATTCGTGGGTATCCAGTTTGCCTAAATGATCTCTAACCTCACCCTTCTTGACCAAGGGAAAGTCATCCTTTCTCCAGGCTTCCTCTCTTACCTCCAGGATCTGGGATTCCTGAGGGCCTGGTTTAGCAGTCAAGACTGAAGCAAAGAAGGTATTCAGTAACTCAACCTTCTCTGTATTCTCCATTACCAGGCCACGCACCTCGTTCAGCAGTGAGCACACATTTTCCCTTATCTTTCTTTTGCTACTGATGTACTTGAAGAAGGCCTTCTTCTTGTCCTTAACATCCCTTGCCAGATTTAAACCCAGTTTTTGGGGAACAGGACCCAGAAGTTACACCAGTCTTGCACAGCCACGGAATAAAACATTGGAGCTTTATTCTTCCAGAATAGTTACATGTGACCATTGAAATATCAGCTACTTTTCTAACTCTAAACCACCTATGACATTTAAGTTAAAATGAAGTGTATTGACATCTTTATCATGAAATCACGATTAAACTTTAATGAGAGGCTTAAAATTTACCAGCAGAATGTATTTTTGAATGGGTCACCCACATCAAAGATGCCATATTCCATCAACAGAGATAATATTTTTAAAATAACTTCGTAGATTTGCATCCTTCCAACAGATGATTCAGGAAGGGAGGAAAATTATACAGACTTCAGGCTTGACAAGGCCAGAGCGCTCTTCATTCTTGTGCTAATACTGCTGCTTGAAGAACAGATTAAACTGTGGAGGAGGACTGAGAAACAGAGGCCAGTCAGAAGAAAGAGAAAGCTTACTCCAAGTAAGGACACCTTTTAGATGTGCCAAAATTAATTGAGTGACTAATTAAGACAATAATTCAAATTAGAACCAGCTGGTACATTCCTCAGACCCTTATTCAGCAATATTTTTGGGTGTTTGCCTGGTTTTAGTCCCAACAATCAAAGAGCATTTCAGAAAGCTTGAAACCTGAGAATCATTTCCCCTATTTTTCAGAGACTGTCAAATTAAAGATTTCTGGGGCTTTGGCCTGGTGTTAGCTAGCTGGGTCCTGTGCAAAGGTTTTGTACAACAAAACCAAACCACCACCACTACATCTTGTATAGGCTCCGTATAAACGCAGCAGTGCAACACAAGGGGAAAGGTTTTGCCTGTGTGAATCATCCTGCTCACACCTTGCTTCCAATGGTGACCAGGCCCACCATTCAAGTGCAAGAGATACATCTGCAGAGACCTAATCACAGGAAAAGCTTCTTCCTTATCCATTTAAAGACTGGCACTTCATTGACACCTGAGACCTTATTTCCCTTTTAAAATTTCTATATAATGTCAACTAATACAATTGTTTCAGATCATGGAGTTTATTTTGCTTCCATGGCAATGTCCTGGTTTGGCTAAAACAACTATTTC
>NW_009630850.1:0-7497 GCF_000690535.1 Cariama cristata | reverse complement strand
GATTAAGATACAGTTTCCAAAGAATTTACTCTCAGATTGTGACAGCACCAGCAAAAGGCAGCTTTTCCTCAGTGAACATGGGAGCTTCAGGTCACACGATCCATGAGAGATTGTAAGAATATTCCCATTTTACAGCCAGCAATGCAGAAATTGCATGGATGTAATTCAATGTAGCGTTAATTTCCTGCATTTACAAATCATTAGTCAATAAAAATGGGCCACACCATCATGATGGTGCTCTGGCTGTGCTTCCTAAAAGATCCAAACCAAAGCCTGTGGTGCTGAGGCGGTTTTCAGACCAGGGCAGCAGCTGGGAGTTTCTTTCTGCTTTGGAAAGTGCTGGAAGGTTGCTGAGAGTGGGAAAACTGAATAAGACTGCTTCAATCCGGAAGGCCAAAGAGATGGTGCTTGGGCCGTTACAGCTGCATCCAAAGGGACAGACTGCTCAGTTATCCCAGAAAGGGGGGAAGCCTCCTCTACAGGTGCCTATAAAGGATCAAGGAAATTAAATTTAGAGAACAGAGTTGTCTCAGTTTCCAGTTGGATGAGATGAATCCTATTTTTTGCTAACCACTGGTACAGGTAACAGGTGGAGTCTGTGACAGAAAACTGTTAAACTATCATAGACAGATATTTTACATCTTAGGTTCAAGTACTACAAAGACACAGACTGATCCAAGACATTCTAGAGTTAAAGGAATAATTCAGGGTTAGTGAGGAAAGCACGCCTTGTAAATCAGAGACAGAAAGAAGTCAATATGGAGATTATCCAAGTTAAGGACATAAAGTGACTTGAACAATGTCTACAAGTGTCTGCATGGGAAAAACCTGTTTTAATGCAGGCAGCTTCTTGACTTTGGAAGAAAAGATGTAATTGATTTTAACCACTATAAACTGAAGCTGGACAAATTCAGGACAGAAATAAGCAACGCTGGCAGTCGTCTGCTGGAGTAACTCGCACCAGAGGATGGTGCATTCCCTGTCACACGATCGAAAGTGGTCATTTTCCAAAAAGGTGACGCTGTAGGTCCATGAGCTGCTGCCTTGGACAGGAATTGGTGAGGTTGTATGGTGTAGGTTACAGAACCTGTCACAGACTACGTACACCTACAACTTTGCATTGTATGCAATCAGAGAGAAACAGGCTTTTGTCACCAATGAAGAAACCTAAGAAAGGCCAAAGCAAGAGAAGCATCTCTGTATTCCTTGTCCTGCTAACGGTAAGCAGTGGTACTGTACAGCATGGAGCCAGACAGACCCCAAGCTAAAACTCAGGACCATGTATTAGTTTAGGCTTCACAAGACACTGCGGGAGTCAGTGACAGGAGGAGGAAGGAGGATTAAGTAACAATAAATAAATAGTGATGGAGGGGAGGCAATGAGGACTGCTGCGATAGCCAGCTGACAGCATTTATGAATATTGCACCCAAAAAGCTTGTAATTTTTGTTGGGCACACTGCTGTTTGATGTTTTAACACAGTAGGAAGAATTTTTGCCTTGACCTCCCCTGCTCTGAACACCAAAGTGATCAAAAGTAATTTTTTTTCTGATTAACAGATGAGACAAGGCCTGAGCAGTTTGTGTAAAAATATTCATGTTTCCCTGCTGCTGAATTGCCCACATTGCAAAAATTCCCATGTGAAGCCTGGTAGCCCCAAAGAAGAGGCACAAACTGGTAGGATTCCTCTGGGAATGGAAGCTGGTTTGGACCTGGAAGGAAAAAATTAATTTGGTATATTCCTAGCTGGATTCGCCTTCTAGCAGCGGGGTTGAGAAACAGTTATAACAATCTGATTGGGGCAGGAAGAGTAATTTCTTTGTACATGAACTATCACAGTTGAATGATGATACCATCACCGAACCATACGCTTTTGTACAAAATACCTTCATTAATTATTGGAGAATGAAGCAAAGTCAAAATGGAAAATGGTTTTAAATGGAGTTTCTTGTTCTCTTGCCCTCACAACTGACTCTGGTGGCTGGCACTTTCAAAAGTCAAATGGATTATTCTTGAAAAGCCGGCTCGGATTACCCAGTCGCCTAGTGACTGCCTCAGTCCTGGTGTATGCCTTAACCCAATTTTTCATCCTTTACGCTGTGATGACATAGAATCATTTATCTGTAGCCATAGTCTAAAAGAGAGGAAAAGTCACAAAACATACCAGGAGCAGAATAAAAGGGCTGGTGATACACACAGAAGAAAGGGAACAGAAAAGATTTAAAAGGAAAGCAGAGGGACAAATCAAAACAGGAATTCCCAGGGAATGAAATGGTGACTGGGGGATGAGAAAAGTCAGTCATAAATTATAATCCAGAGAATTTGGGAGACGTTCTAATGCAATACAATTACAAACTGCCTGAAGAGCCAGAAGCAGCTTGCCAATATGGGTTGAAAAGGTAAGATGTCCTTCAAAGCATATCCGTTCAAAGACCTTGACCCCGTGAGCAGAGCGTCAGCTCTAGCAATGACTATGAATCCTGCTCTAGGCGACGGGCCATTGCCTAGGCTGTGCTGCTAAGCTATGCAAAGACATGCAGAAATGAGATTAATAAGTTAAATAGTTCAAGAGCTGAACATAGCTAAGTGTGAATGAGAGCTTGTGGCTTGTGCAGCAATGAGCCAGTTTCCAGCTTGTCTGGAGCAAGTGTGTTTCTTCTTAGCCAGAAATACCCATTCCCCTCCGGCCTGGGTCTCCTTTCTGTGTCAGTGGATAAGCATGGACAGAAGTTGAGCGCACAGAGCTTGTACCACGAGGCAGGCAGAGAGCACTTGCTCAGCTGTGTGCTCAGCTGCACAGTGCAGCCATGTGACCATTTGTACCTTATTTAATCATCAGTTGAATCATTTTAGTCTCTGGGACACAGGCAATTGCATTTCTATATCTGATTTCTGTCAACTATAGCCTGATTATTCTAAGGGGAAAAAAATTGGTCTAGCTAAGAATTAATGGATTCTTAGACTAATACCTGACAAAACTCCTGAGATTTAACACAGCAAGTAAGAATGTTAGATTGTGAAACTACCCCAGACTATGTCAGAGTCCTAACCCAAAGGACAAAGCTGCATTAAGGACTGTAATTTATTTAGGAACTTTTATTCAATTCCTTTATCTTTACATGGGAGGGGGAAATGACACAGTGAAGATGCTTAGGTGACAGGCATCGACAGGAGGAAGTTGTGGCATGAAATTCAGAGTTGCTTCCATGGAAGATAACAACAAAATTCTTGGTGTGTTCAGTGGAAGCTGAATTAAAGCGGAGTTTTAGGTCTACCTCACAAGATACAGTACTGAGACCTCCGTGCAGTATTAATATACAGTTTCCAGCTCAAGTCTGTATCATTTTCTGCTAGGGAGAATATAACCAACTTCTTGAATTTGCTGTTACTTTGGATTATGTGAATAGATCTGTTGCTACAGGCAATACATTCACAATTAGATCCATTCATTTGCCACACTGCTTAGAGAGGGCTGAATCTTCTCCATGTTTTTTTTTATTTAAGTGACTTGATGAAAGCATATAAACAAAACCAACCATTTCTGTCCCCCCCAAAAAAGAACTAGCAAATGTTCAGGGTATCAGCATTCCTTCTTTTTTTGCATCACATCGGGATTCTTCCTAAAATGCAGTTTTCTTACTGAAAGGAATGGCTGATAATTTGCAAAAAATTATGAAATATATTAAAAAATACATACAGAGACAAATGCAATGTATGTAATTTAGAACCTTTTGTTCTGGGAAGGTTAGCTTTTTTAAATAGGCATAGCCCATCAGGCCAAACACTTGCAGACTGATAGTTGATACGGTTCTGCTACACATTTTCTCATTCAAACATTCTTTTCTTTCTGTTTTTCATTTTACATTAACAACAGCAAAAGGCATTGAAGAATTCTAATTTATTTCTATGGCTAATGATGTCAAGATTTTTTTGTGTGCCACATACTAGTCTATGCCAGTATATATTGCCACAATTTAGTGATTGGTTTAGTAATCTAATTCATTCATTTGCAATGCAGATCACAATTGATCCTGACTATATGTCTGCAGAGTAAATAATTCCATAAAAAATACCCACTTAAAAAAAAATTCCGTGATTTCTACCAGACAATTTTATGTTCAAGTTAATATATAGTGGATAAGCAAAAAAAGTTATTAGACATATCACTAAGAAGACCAGGAAGATCCTGTAACAGCAAAATCAGTAGTTAAACATGAAGCCATTTCATACTCCTAATTAAAACTAATTAATCTTTCCAGTGACACAATGGCATGCTTTCTACGCCTAAGTTGACAATACTACAGGAAGTGTGAAAAAAAAATTTTTTTTCTTTGCTTGTTTGCTACCTGGACAAAGATCAGTAATACCTCAGGGCAAACACAGTCTGTAGCCAATCTCTTAATGCAATTCAAATCAAAGGAGAAATCTGCCTAATGTCAAGAAAGCAGAAAACAGCACATTAAAGGAGGAATTTGTGATGCACTGTATATACATTAAAAAATCTACGCAGTATGTGTATGCGTACAGTAAGGTTGCCCTTAAAGCTTCCTTAACACCATTAATTTAATTTTGAGTTACCTCAGCACGTGCAATAATCACTACATGTTTTTGTGCATTGGATAAAGAAGGCTGCAAATACTGAGGCTTTACATGCAGACGCCTGAACTTTTGCTTCCTTAGTCATTAATGTTGTTCAGTAATTTACTGCTATTCATCTGTCCTCAGCCAATGGGAACCAGTAGGTGTAACTGCCTCCCAAAAGTGGTTTTCATCGTTTAGTATCTTCCATCACCCATTAATTCAGAGCCAGCCTTCATGTAATTAGTTAACAAAAGCAAATGGAGAAATTTTTCAGGGTGATCACTTTACACTTTGAAGTCTTGTGGTTTTGAATTGCATTTCATTTGCTGTCTCGTTCATGCTGATCAAGAAGTGATTGAGACAATTTGAAAAATGTGCATGTGTTCTGGTGGTTTTCAGAAAGAAAACGATGCCTGCTTTTCTGTCTGCCATTTCCAGAAGCGTGGCAATGCTGAATGCGCTTTAGTTTGATGTAGTATAGGTGGGTCAGATATAGGAGCAAGTCTTGGACAGTCGAAGGCAAAGGACAAACACTGGCTCTGTTGTGCAGATCTCTGTGCGTCTGAAGGGCATGCACTGAGCTACAGAACAGCCGCCTTCTTTAAACTGGAGTAATTCTCACCAAACATGATGCTGTTCAATGATGCCAAATAACGATCCCAAATCCTGAACTGTTGCCTAGGCTGGTGGGAGGAAGCTAACGCTGTTAGTAGTGCAAGAACTGTTACACAAAGAAGTCAAAAGGTGTGCTCATCTGTTTGTATGCACGAGACATCTTTTTCTGGGTATTTTTGAGCATTGCTAGTAAAACAGCACTTACTTGCTTTAGACTGTGATTGCTTCATGTATCTATTAAAAGTAAACAAAATAACATCCCAAAAGAGAGGTAATACACCCTTGATGAGACTTAGCATGGAAAATTTCAAATGAGAAGAAAAATCCTGTTAACTTATGAGAAAACGTGAACTAAGGAGATTAAAGACTGTTTTGCAACCTTCATGCTTTAGCTTGTTGTCGTGTGAACAACCTCTTGATATTTCTTAGTACATTATTGATACAAGGTAAAAATCTTGTTTAACTATGGACATTTTTGCTAGACAAATTAGAATGTTGAAAGAAATTATAACATAATTTACATTTTAAAAATTAATATAAAATTTGATCCCTTCAGTATGCTTAGTAGACAGCTGCATGTTTAAGAATTTTATTTAACAGTCTAAATGTATGGATTTACAACTGTTCTTATTTCTGGTAAGTAGCATGATACACTTCAGCCAAAGTTGAATTTCAGCAAGGTGGATACACAAGTGAATATGTGTGTTATCAGAGGAGCCATTTACAGCACAGAGACTACTAGTAAATATAACAGAATATGAAAGGTATTGGACAATAGATGTATAAAAATTATTATTCAGAGTTGTTTCAATCTTCATAGTCCCCGGATTCATATTCTTCCTCATCTTCATCATCAGAATGGTCATAGTAGTCCCCATATTCAATGCTGTAGCTTGCACTTCTACTGCCAGCAGTAAATGCAAATGCAGGAGATGAGCCTGCAAGACATAATTTAATCCAGATTAAATTAGTTGTAGATAGGAACAAAGAGGAAAGTATAGTTTTGGATCTATATGGCAAGCTTAGTGTTTCTGAATCTTTGGCAAGTTTTCTATTAAAAGGAGAGGATTTTTATCTGATGACTTGACCTTATACCACTGAAGCTGATGATATATGAGCAAATTTCTATATCATTCACATTTTAAGACGTTGAAAATACATTTAATTCCCAATACTAGTAAACTATGAGTTCAGTCCTCTGCAGATCTTGTGCACCTGAAAATATGACCAGAGCCAATAAAGCTTTGAAAACCACTTGCAGAAATGAGGTCAGTGACAAACTCGACGAGTAACAAACTCCTCTAGACCAGCAGGCAAATATAACACAATGCATCTTTATCCTGCATTTGCCAGGAAACCCAGTTCTCCCCGGAGGAAGAAGGATGTTATTCTGCAGGACTGGGCCCAGTGCAAAACAATAGTAAAGCTATTTCTTACATGTTTCCAAACACTCTCATTAAAGAACAACAACTGTTTCCTTCCTAATTTTCTGAAAAATAAACAGCTAAGCAGAACTGCCATGGTTCAAAGACTCCCTCAGCTACAACAGCTGTTGTTTTGGGTGCAGAGTTCCTACTAACATCAAAGGACTTCTATAGGATAAGGATAGTGGAATAATATATGTCTCAGCTGTATGGCTATAATCCACAGCTTTCTATTTTCTGGAAGGTGGTATAAGTTGCAGCAAAATACTACAATATTAACCCGTTAGGGGATAAAGTAAAAGAAAAGCACACAGAAAAGTTAAAATATGGACGTCTTTAGGTAATTTCTCATATCCTTCATTTGCATTCTGACAAACCCATCCTTTGCAGCCTGCTTCTATGCATTTTTATATTCTTTACATCCAAATAAAAAAAAAAATACCGTCAATGACTTTCAATCTTGCAGAGGCATATGTTGCACCATACTTATTTTTGGTGTGGCAGATGTAAACACCTTCATCTGATTTTTTGAGGCCTTGAATCTGCAGCCAGCCTGTCACACCATATTTCTGAGGCCCACCTCTTGCCTTTGAGAAGAGAAAGAAATAGTTTAAGTAGCTAGGAGACACCATGGTATTTCTCAAAATAATTGTGGATGAATTAAACATCATTCCAGCATTTGCTTTTTGTTTACTGCCATCATACTTTGATTCTGTTTGTTTCTGCTGCCCTATGTTTTAACTTCTTATTGCTCTGTGCCTCTGAGTTCATGCTTTCCCATCTCTGGTTTTTAAACTTCTTATTCTTCACAGTGCTCTCATTCCTGTTCCTTCTCATACTACTGATTCCCAGCATTATAGAATCATAGAATCATTATGG
>NW_009630849.1:0-49632 GCF_000690535.1 Cariama cristata | reverse complement strand
AATTTTTTAAAAATATTATTTGCATCTTCCTTTCCTTTCTCTCCCCCAAGAGTTTCACTTTCCCTGTGTCCCATCTTAGATTATGGCAACAAGGATCAGGCAATCAATCATGTGTGCTTTCCTGGGGCACCTGAAAAACTCTCCATGGTGTCTTTAACTACTTCAACAAGTTCAGTTATGCTTTCTGTGCAACACTTAAAAGAAGCAGCACAGGGCTACTGGTCTGGCTGAGTAAAAGTTTTTACAAATGACATCTCTGTATTATTCAAGTTTTACCTGTTCTTGCTGAAGGCCGAATTGTAGGAACAGGTACCGGTAAACCAGGAGGAGGGACTGGGGATCCAGGAGACCACCCCCGGTGACGTTTCTTTGGTGGTCCAGAACTGGACATTGATGCTGAGAAGGAAAGCAAAAACTATTTCTAAATCCCATCCTCCCAAATGACCAGATTCCAGCCCACAATTTCATTTCACATTGCTGTTGAACTGGTATCACGTCACAGAGCACCAGAGGTTAACACCTAGATTTACACAAAGCCACACTATGACGTGAAAAATGTTACCTGTGCTAAAGAGTACAGCATTTTGATTAACAGTCATGTCAAAAACCAAATGGATCTGTAAAGACTGAATTGTAGAAACTGCTACGATAGGAAGAACAACAAAATCATAAATTTCATGCTCAACAGCCAGTGCAGCTTAAAATAAAGGAGCAGAGAGGTTTTCTTCACCTTGGTCTCCAGCTGCACAGCCAGGACTTGGAGATGTCGAGTGAGGCACTGGCCGAGAGACTGTAGAACTCAATACATTATTTCTCCCTCCATTAGCGTTTCCATTAGCAACATCAGCGGCACGCAGTGAAAGAGGAGCTGAGTATAATAAAATACAGAGTGTACGGCTTGAGACAATCTTGAAAACAAACAAACAAAATAGTACAGCCACATGCAGACACAAAAGAACAGAGCAAGATACGTGACTGAAAGAAACATACTCCAGGGGACGCAGGAAGCGTACTTGGCAGAGAATAATTTGGGCACAGGCTACAAAATCCTGACCTTGAAACGGGGTCTCCAGATTTCAAGGTGGGGAGGATACGTGGAAGAAAAAATCCAAAACAAACCCCACCAAAATAAAATACAACATCACACACACACAGAATTATTGGGAAGTTTGTGACACATTTTTTTAGACACTGAAAATTAAAAAAATATGCATATCACGAATTCAGTTTGTAAAGATTTCTAAGCCACTTAGGCGTATCTATGTATTTTTCCCCCAGTCATCCATGTGCCATACACAGTAATTCACTACAGAGCTTTCATCTGAAGCCTTAGCAAAGGAGACTGGGCAGAGAAGACAGGGCAGTTTGCAGTAAAATATACATGATCTGAGCATTATTGAGGCAAAACCTGCTTCATTTTGCTACCTCTGCCTAAGACAATCCTCCAGTCCGAGCAAGCCTGACACCCTGGTAGGGCCCACTATATCCAGATCACAAAATGAAACCACAGCAACAGAGGATCACAAGAAGTTATCCTCACACTTCCAAGCTCCTTCTTATTCTTTTTCAGAGCCTAATTTTTGTAGAAGGAAAAAAAAAAAAGGCATAAACTCATAAACTGCATAGAGTAGACATGGAGCCCAGTGTGGACTACAGCTCCCTGCTGTTATCTGCCAGCTCCACAAGGGTTTAGCTCCCAGGCACAAATTCCAGGAGCAACAGCAGGAGATGGTGCAGCAGCTTGCTGATGCCAGCCGCAACAAAAAGCATCTGAGATGTGGGTGTTTGGTTTAAAACAATGGAACGTGGAACTCTCCAGCTGCAGTCATCCAGATAAATTCAGGCACAAGATTCTCAGGTTGCCAATTGGCAAAATTTGAATATCATCACTTGCCCATTGTAAGCTCCTCATTTGTACTTCGAGTCAACAATTTGATATTGACAGATATGGTGGATGTGGGTCAGTTATGGAAGTGGTTGAAATGGTGGGAAGTAATTTCAGTGCAAGATAAATTCTCTTACGCAAGTATGGGAGGGAAAAGGCTACTTTACACAAGGAACTGTTAATGATTCATTATTGTACATATTATTATGTACAATAACAATATATATTGTATAAAATAGCAGGTAAGTCATGTATAAAACATAATGTTCATGTGCATATATAAACCAAATAAATTTATATTTTTTCTTATTCAAGCATACTTCCCTGTAATAAGTGTGATAATTTCTTTTTCTTTGCTTAAAGGATCACATAAAGTAATAAACAATCAGAGTATCACAACAGAGTACCAGTGAGGGATTTAGATGCCACAGTTGAGGGTTCTAATTTCTTGAACACAGAAATAAATACAGAAATAAAGAATTAAAACAGCACAGATATTAAAACTCCTTTAAATGAGACTAGATTCCATTAAATGTCAGCGGAGGAACTATACCTGTTACAAATGCAGAACAACACACAGCTCACAGTTACTGAGGCAAGAATAAGTGTGGTATCAAGAGGTGAATTTATGCTTTCTTAGATACCTTAGGAAGTGCAAAGAGGGATATAACACGAGACTTTTACCAGAATGTCACATCTGAAAGCCAAGGTGTGGTTCAGTTTGGGGACAGTAATGGCCATGGAAAATTTCTGTGCAGAGGTCTGCGAGAACATGAGAGTTTTGGGGAATGCTAGTGAATGTTTTCCTTTCCTTTTTCCACCAAAAAGGTGACTCCCTTATTTCTTGTCTGTTAAGTTGTTAACTCTCTTGGCTCTCAGCTATCCCGGAAAGCAAAGCCATACCTGCAGCAAATGCCTTTCCTACGAGCTGTACTGACAGAGCCAGCGGTTTCACAATGTTCTTGTTTCGGGATGGGTCTTGAGTTCCACTTAAGTTAACAGCAGAAGATGATTTTGCTGGACTGAATACTGAAGAATCTGAGAAAATAAGTTGTTCATTTAAGTATCTATTTAAAATTATATATATACATGCATGTATGATTTGTATTATATATGCATGAACAGTCATAGAAATTTATCTAAGCTCATCTCTGCATATAATGCAAACAATTTTTTTACACTCCTAAGAAATCATCACATATCGTTATCTTTTAGGAGTTCTAACAAACATTTAACTGGGCGTTTCTATAGAATCTTATAACCTACTGAACCCACAACTGATGTCTTCAACAATATATTGCATTCACATACACTCAAAGAATATTTTAACTGTAGAAAGGGCTATCACATTGCTTCTCAAAATACCCCCGTGGGGTAGGCAAGACTTGCCCCTAGCAAGCATATGGAATAAGCACTGGAATAAGTTGCATAAAAAGGTCGTGGAATCTCCATCACCTGAGATTTTCAAGAATAAGTTACTGAACCTCTGTCAGACACAGCTGAGCTTGACTTAGGGCAGAAAAAAAATACCAAATACACAACCTCCTTACAGCACTATTGTCTATAAGGCTATGAAAAGTGTATGATCATTTATAAGCCTGGGTAAGAAATGATGGGTACCTCTTCACATGAATTAACAAACAACTCCTTACAGCACTTTACCAAGGTGCTGGTATATAAAATATAAACCTTATTTTATAGATAGATAAACTGAAGAACAAATAAATTCCAATATTTGCCCAGTATAAAACTGTAAATTAGAGCTGATTCCAAACCTCTCAGCATTTAGGCCCCTACTTTAACATCAGGCATTTAATATCTGCAATTTACTTTAAGAAAAATGCGACATTTGGATGCTGATACACTGACAAATCTAAATTCTTGTAACTGGACTGAAAGAATATTAGCTCAGCGTCTGTCCAGAAAGCAGTTTGCAACAAGTAGGCAAAGTAGGCTAAGTTCACCTACAGATGTCCTAGTAAAACAGCCGGTAAAGAAAACAGAAGGCAAAGACCAACTTGATCTGCCAAACACGTTTACCCTCAGGCCACACACCATTTGGAAAAGGAGGGTTGGGGGGAGAGTCTGCTTTGCCAGACAGAGTAACTGAGATGGGGAAAGAACACAGAAGCCTCTGCTGCTGCTGCTCCACCAGAAAACCTTGTCCATGTTCACAGGACATATGCTGAACGGCTAAGAAAATAGACCACCAGCTGAGGGGCTTTGGAGGAAAATGCTGGTCTCTCACTAACTATGATGTGGCAAATATGTAGTGTTAAAGCTTTCACCACAGTTAATTGTCCAGAAGCTTTGGGTTTTGTTTGGGTTTTGGTTTTTTGTTTGTTTATTTGTTTGGGGTTTTTCCCCCCCTCTCTCTAGTTCCAATACATTTTCTTGAAATTTTACCCGTGAACGCAGATGTGGCTGGTATATGTTTAAACATCACACTGGTACCTAAGCAGAACTTGTAGTACTACCAGTTATTAAAATTGTTCAATCTTTCTGTTGCAAAACCCTGTTTCTAGTTGCTTAACACCCTTTTAACACCTGAATTGAAGTTTTCCCTCTCATGTGTCTGCCTAAAATTGAATTTTTGATATTGTTCAAGGTTTGAGCCATTTTTCATTGCCAGTCACCTCTCCTTTGCAACAGGACTGCATCTTCCCACGCCGTTTTGATAGTAGGACCTGACACCTGACTGCAATGTCATGGCCACACTGTACTGTCAACTTTAACGACGGCATTTCAAAATTTTCTTGTGCTCTAATTTCTAACATGAAATTACCATTTCAACACAGTACTCCGAGCGTGCCATAACTGTCTACCTACAGGTTATCTTCTAGAACTTGGAGACTGAACTGCTCACTTACAAGGGGAGAAAACAGAAATATTTACACAAGTTTAAAAGGCAAAAATGGGTATGAGTTGACAATAAACTGCGAACAATTTCAGAAAGCAACTTGCTAATAAGTATTCCTATTTTAAAAGAACTGAGAAGTCAACTCAAAGTACGAACAGCTATGCAGAGCCAGGAGAGAAAGTCAGACCTCCATCATAGGTGACACATGTCAGAATTCAGGCCACCAAAAAAAAGTGCTCTCCCCCCTTCTCCTGGTCACAGGGGATTCATATGTATGCATGTGGCATTATCTTCACTAGAAGATAACAGTAGAAGAAGATGAAAAGGTTTTGACAACCATGACCTAAAAGTACAAACACTGACACACAGAAACACCAAGCAGACTGAAAATTGCAGTGAGTGATAAGGAGAAAGCAGTATACAAAGGTGTATCTATTAACTTGGCAGGTACAATAGAAGACAAAGCTGTGCAAATATTGGATCACTTCTTGTTTCAAATAAATAGGTTCTCATGCATCTGCACAGTTCTCATGCCAGGACCTGCAAGCCAAGGGATCATGCAATGAAATGCCGATGTGTTTAAACATCTTCATTTAATTTTAACCAAAGCCTAAAGTATCTAGCTTCCTAAACAGAGACAGGGGTGACCACCTGGGGAAAGTGTCTCTGAACATACTGATCAGTGATTACCATTTCATAAGAATGCATATGTTCAGCTTTTGTTTGTTATTCCTTTTTAATATACTTTCTAAGTGGGAAAGGTATTTTAACAATCTTGGTTTTGTATCTGCATTTCATATTCCTCTAAAGAAACTTATGTTCTGGTACGTACATACCAACCAATTACAACAACTAACAGAAAGTTTCCTCCTTTTTTAATTTTTTAAGAAATAGCAGAAACAGATACAAAAACATAACAGCATACATGAAGCTGCAATAAAGCCATGAGAAAAAAGCTCAGAAGAAAAGCAACGTGGCTATTTGCAATAAATAAATAAATAAATGAAATTAAGATGCTGCTTCTTTGTAGGCCAACGTCTGTTTGATTTTTATAGTTTCTCCTTGTTTAAGTATGTTATTAATAGCTTTATAGAACAGTTATGAGATGCACGTTAGCTCACATAACACAAAACCACTGTATGCGTATGGGGAAATTGCTGTTCTAAGTATACCCCTGTGTGAAATAAAATTTAAATAAATAAGCAAGCAAATAAATAAAAGCTGCTCCCCTAACCCCAAAAGGAGATTATTTTCCTTTTCAAGACAAATAGTCTAATCTATATACTAAGTAAACACCTCCCTATAAACGTGTAATTCAAGTTTTTTGAGATCCACAAAAAAATTAAATGAAACAAACACAGGGAGGCACAGAATCAAATAAATGATTTAAAAGATATTTTAATACTTTTTAATTTACTACTCTTATGAGGACTAAGCTAACCTTCAGCCTCACCTGGGTCTTAATCTTTCACAAAGCAAATTTTGAAAGGCATCCTCCCCACTGTAACCTATACACAGCTTGAGGTAAATACCCAGTTGTTTACAGCATCCCTGAACCACCAATATCTGCGGTAACTTACCACCCCCAATGGTTATCTTTATAGCACTTTCAGCTCCTACCTGTCTGAGTGAACCCTGATTTGTATCCATTAGCTGATCCACCCTCTGGGGTCGTGGACGGTGACACCGAAGAATTTGGTTTAGCAGAGAGGCTAGCAGCAGATGATTGCCTGCTTCTACATTCTGCAAACGAAGCAGCTACAGTACATATTAACAAGGCTTTCCATCCAGTAGAACAGTTCGGCAACACGGTGGCGAAAGGTGACAAAATGTTAAAAGCATACAAACAGCACGTACAACAAACAGCGGCAAATGGCAGCATTCAACGAAAATACGGCTCTCGCAGTTTAGTCAACTTTGTCTTCTAATTAAGAGAATCTCCCTGGGGGCCACTCAGAGGGCCAGGCAAATACAGAGCAGATGCTGCAAAATGGCAAGAGCCCTCAGTTCGCAGCTTCCAAGAGATTTGAAGGTATTGGACATATCCCAGGAAACACTCAGCGACTTCTGTGGTGCAACCTTTATACAAACCGTCATATGTTGCCCTTTAAAAGGAGAAATTGTGCTGAAACCCAGATTCTTAGTGTGCCTCTACAAAACCCCCAGGGAGATCTCAGTGCTGTGAGTGTCTGTCTGGGTGAAAATTGAGTTGAGGCAGGAGAAAGTCACCTTAAAAAAAAAAAAATCACACATTAATCCATTTTTAAAACTGAGATCGGATTAGGTTTTGTTTGAAGAGAAGCGGCTGTTTAAAAGCTTTTCTCTTCTTCTAATTAGATCTTTACTACCAGATGGATGGTAGCTATATGGGGATAGAGCCTATCAAAATAATGCCCACAAGGTCAATACTTGGTTGATTTTCTAAACTTTCATGGGTGCTCAAAACACTTGCAATCAGCATATAACCAAAAGTGGCCCCAGTATCTGCCTCTTCCACACGTGCGTTACTCCTGACTGCATTTACCAGGGCCCACACCAACCCCAACTGCATGAGCATCAGGAAGGGGATTCAGAAAAAGGATTCCAAAAGTAAAATAAGGTTTCCTTTTTCTGTATTTGGAACTTCACGATCAAATTAAATCTTTCTGCTTTTTTGGTGAAATATGCTGCTGAAAAACACATCCAAAGCAGTAGTTAATTATACTCGTAACTGAGAAAAGCAGCTGAAGCCAGGATCCCTTTGAACCACTAACTGATACAATACTATAATCACTCATACAGCTCAGTGATAACCATCCCTTTCTGGTGTCATGCTGCTATTCACATGAGGATGTGACTCTTCAGATGTGTGTCAGTCCTGCTGTGGAGCTTCTCCTCTCCTCACATCATCCTCTTTGGAACAACAGGCACCAGATCAAACTTGGTCTTTACTGAGTAAGACCACAGCTGAGGAAGACAGGCAGTCTGCGTATACACCAGCGGAGTAGACAGCGAGTACGTAAACCATTCTCTCCTTGAGTCTTTGCATGGCTCTAGCCCAAGTGTAAAACACACCGTAAACGGCAAGAGTATGCAAGGTTTCTCCTCTTTCCCCAAGATCAGTGCCCTGAGTTTTCTTAATCTTATGGCGTGCTAGTATCCTCAGGCATTAGACAGATTGAATTGCACCTGCTAAGATGAGTATCAGCGCAAAGCCAACGCTGGAGCCCTGTCTGTGAGTCATCTTGCTTCAGGCACAGAAAAGAATCAGCAGACTGAGCAACCATCTTTCTTCTACCGAGACGGCTCCACATCCTAAGACAGGCAGATTTAGGGCTCCCACTGAAAGTATGGGAAGATGGAGGAAGACCATTTACAATTGCATGGTTACTATTAAGACTTAAATAAACCTCTTTGGCAAAATCCAGACTTCAGTGAAATCAGTGGGAATTTTTCCTTCAAGCAGTAAAGAAAGTAATCTTCTACAGTTCCTTTTGAATGCATACATTTTCAACAGCAACTTTCAATTTTTCATTCATCACACCGATAGAATAAAAAACCCCTAAGTGAATGGGCACCTTTATTACCTTTCCAGCAAATAAGGGGTCCCTTTGACAGTACACCTTGGGAGCTTCTTACTAGGTAGTACTTTAAGTGCTTCTGCTTCTTTGGCTGAGTGGTTAATTTCAGGTTGATATGATTGGAAAACTCTGTGAAGTATCGAAATCCTCTTTCTCCACAGCCTATACAATTCCCAGAAAATCCTGGAAGAATGAAGCAGAAGATACACATACAGATTAAATGACTTGTACCATCTGCTAGGAATAAGGCCATTTTAACTTGCCTGCACATCATTTCAGAGCAACTGAAGGCCTCTAGCCAGACAGCTTCTGTGGACGCCCTACACAGCACGTATGTCAGGAAAAAGCCAAACACAGGCAGATTTTATTTTTAGCTTTTCTGAAGCTCTTCCATCTTTCTATATCATGCTAAATTATGCCAGAATCCTACCACCAATTTTCCACTCTACACAGTACAGAGAGGAATAACTGCTTGGTAGGGGGAGAGCTATGATGCCAGCCTAGGAAATGTCCATAAGGAAAAAAAATATTTTTTTTCCATTTTTTTCTACATTAAAAATACATAGGTTCCAAGCTGCATGCATATCTCTCTCAAAACAGTGGTTAATCCATAGCAGCCACTGCAACTTCACGTGACGAAAATTAACCTTAGTATCTAATAAATTTTGTCTGTGACTCTTCATACAAAAACTTTTCAAGTAAGCTGGACCTTACAGCTTATTAAAGTCTTAAAAGCAATCATCTGATGTCAAGATTTTCATGGCAAAAGTTAGGAGTGCTTCAGCCTGTTTTTAAAAACCTACAACCTCTCACGAAAGTAACAGATGTAGGAACAAAGGCAGAAGACTGCTTTTCTGCAATGTTTCCAACATTGTTTCATAGAAGGGGGTGAAATTTTGAGTTGAGGGCTGAAGGACAGAGACCAGCCTGAGGCTTATAAGCACCCTTGATTTCCAGTGCCATTCACAACTATGTTAATGGGAGTGTTGCATGTAGATGGCACCAGTCTAACCTTTCCTAGACAAACCACAGCGTGCGTTCTGAAATGGAGCTGCCTTAAAATCCTTGTTGTTTGAATAAGCCCTCTATTATCTAATGCCGAACAATTCAACTCCTCTGGCTTACTTGCCACTCCACTCCTCTCTGAATCTCTTTCAACCCTTAATGAAGAAATGTTTTATATTCTTTCTGGAACATAAAAAATGATTTATAATAGTGCTGGGTGGATTAATGCCTAGTAGAAACACTTTATTTTTTTTCCCACTTACTAATCAGTTCAAGATCTGTAACAGAACCAATTTTTTATCCTCACTACTATCGTTATTTTCCACACTGCCAAGCACCTTGGAGAACATTGCTTCCTACAGTCACCTGTCAGCCAAATTCATAATTTAATGAAGAAAGATATTCAGTCTTTTTGACAAAATGCATTTTCCATAAAACTCTTACTAATTAGGCCACTGTCTTCAGCCCTACTGTGTCTCATTATCATCTTTTACCATCATGTTGCTGAGGATGCCAAGAAGTAGATTTCTTCATCCTGTTTCTCCTGGGACTGAATCAGTCCTTGCCTTCTCCTTTGCAACCCACAGGAACTATTGGTGCACCTCTACAGTTGTCAGAAACAGCCTTCAGGGTCTCACAGAGCTACCAAGCCAATTCTTTGCTCATAGGTGCCAGTTACACAGGCCTAGAGGCACTTAAACATGTAACACCAGCAATGCCAGAGCAGAGATGCGAGTCATTAGGCTCATTACCAAATGATATCAGAGATGATAGATGGATACAAGGAGGGGGGAAGGAACGCTTAACCAAGACAGACAAGTAGTACCACATTTCATCAGACTAAACACCATCTGTCTGTCTATCAGATAGTTCTTATTGATCAAGTCTTGACACTTACCCTGCTCAGTGGGGGAGAAGCTCCTCCGAGGATGGCACTATACACCAGAGTACCCCACCACCCCACCTCTCCAACCGTACCCAGCAAGGGCACATCACGCCACAGCTCCTATCGAACTCAGGCCAGTGGGATTTCTGCCTTAGGTCCAAAGGGTTACAGTGTGCAGTAGCATATTAAATGGGTTTAAGGGAGAAATAACATTAAAGCACAGAAGTACAAAACCAAGGTGTTTTCAATAGTTATGCAAAATATTGGTGGTCCGGACCAGAATTTCAGCAGTGTGGTTAAATCAGGGTATTTATGCTTTATTGAAATCTCTTCCCTGTTGAAAGGTCTTTCAGAATATACTCCAGGCAGCACAATGACTGGAGAGAGAAATGAGAGAGTAAATTCAGAACAGGCTAAAAGAGCCAAAATATATTAAATCACTTTTACTAGCCTGTTAAAATGTGTACCAGTTGTGAGCCAGGCAGGAAATCTAGGTGCACATACGTCTGTCTTCAAACACCAAGAAGCATTCTTGTATTAAAATTTTAAAGCTCATAAAATGTAATCAATTATGACTTAAACGTTTTGTTGGTTTTTTTTCCCGCTATGTACTAGATTGAGAAGTAAACTGCCTCAGAGCTCCTATTGAGAACAATGTTCCTGGTGGAGCCAAGGGCAGAAGTTGTCCCTTAATCCATGGAAAAATAGATAGCTCAGCTTCAACAGTTGCATGAGCATATTTCTTCTTAAATGAAAATGCTGTAAGCATCAGTAGAGATAAAGCGTATGTGGATAGCTTGCATTTAGAGTGCCAGGGCTGCAATTGACTTCTGCCCACACAGAAATCACCGACCTTCCATTGTGGTTAATTGTGGAATCAGGGACTTGTTTTAAAATGGGGTTTTAAGGCAGGTTCAGCTACAGATTTAATTTAATAAAAACAAGCCCCTCCTCAACATATTTCTAATAGAAGGTCATTAGCTGAAATGGCTTTAGATAATTTTGAACTGACCTTTTTCTCTGAATTATTATGGCACAAAGAAAAAAAAATCCAAAAACTCTTACCTAAAAGTGCATTTTTTCCATGATCATCTGGCAAAAACCGCTTGTCAACAGCGCAGACTAGAATGTGCTCAGGAAGGTTGGGAGATTTGGCTCCTACTAACAGGAAGCCTGCTGGGATATCAATTTGCTCCATGCACAGAGATACTAACCGTAAATCCTTGCCTGCTTGACAAAAACCTACAAAACAAACCAAAACAAATGATAAATCTCCAAAAGATTTTGTTTCATTTTCTTCTTTTTTTTATCAGTACAAAAGCAAATGGGGCCTCACAACTTGATACTGTAACTGGGGGTTTTAATACATCCTTTTCAATGGAAACAGAGGAAATGGAGATAGCATCTCATCAGATCCACTAGTTCAGGGTTTCAGAGACAAGAGATAAACATTAATTTAAAGAGTTCCTGAACACATTCAGGCAGAGAAGAGATGTATTTCTCTAAAGACCAGATATTAAATGGCTCAGAAACTCAACTTTTCAAGAACATTCAAAACTTTCCTTCAAGTTTGTGATTTTATAACAGAAAATAGCTCTTAAAACATGCCAAATAATATTTTTTCTTTGCCAAATTTTTGTTTACAGTCTTTTCAAGAGAACCAATTTTGTCTTTGTTGCTTGTAACAGGCTGGCAGTGGTACATAAACAGCACTAGGTAATACAAAGGAATGATAAAAATTTCACGACTGAAGTTTAGTATTGACTACTAAAGGAAAAACATTTTAAAATCTAATTTTTTAACTCGTTTATACATTTCAGGAATTCCAGCAAGTAAAAGATTAATTGACTGGTTTTAGAAATGTACAACATGTTTTCTTTAAGTCTCCAACTGAGTCTCTTGAAGTCTCAATGGACTGCTTGACTTCAAGTCTCCAATTCATTTTTTCCCCACCCAAATACACATATACATACAAAATAAGAACATAACACTGGTTCTTGTGCTACTTGGTCAACGTAGGGCTAAAGCCAGCAGCAGAAGTGGGCAAAACTAGGGACTGGAACGAGCTTCTGCTGTTCCACGTCCTGCGGTGAGCAGCTGGCAGGCTGGGACACACAAAAAAGCCCGTCAGGGCAGCCCAGAGCCGTGGTCAGGCACTGCAACGGGGCCCTTGGGAGCTCAGGACTCGGGATGAGCCTGGCAGCCACAGTGGGGATTTTTGAAAGGTTGGATGGGACAGTTTAGAGCAATTACAGGAGCTCTGGAGGTCTGGTCCAATCTTTTGCTCAAAGCCAAGCCAACTCCAAAGTTAGATTCTTTCGACTAAATTAACAACAACGTTCAAAGACTCTTCCATTAGCTCCAACACTGGATTTACAGGGATCAAAATCACCCATCACTTCTTTGTACAGCTCCATCATATTATTTTCATTGAGGAATTTCTGCTTTCAAGCAAGGAAATGACAGGTGTGAGAGAAAGCCACAACTGATGTGGTTTCCTCCACAGGAAAGGACACCACCACACTGGGCTTTCTGATTTCCCTTAGGCAGCAGTCAACGAAAGCACTGCCAAGTTTTATGAAGAACCAGACTTATGTTGTGTTCCCCTCCAATTCTCACTTCTCCAGCTGCAAGATCAGTGCTAAAGTCTGGCCTCACACATCTCCCAGCAGCAGCTGGTGGAAACCCACCGTATTTCAGAATATCCAAAGACATCACACATTTATCCACTGTCCCTCTCTCCTTTGCTACACCCATAGAAATATTGTAACATAGACAACATATGCATCCATCTGCGTGAATCAATATTTCAAAATAAAGAAAATCATAATCACAATAATCATTATTGTTTAAAACAAACATACCAAACTAAATTGAAATTACTGTAATATCTATTAGGACTTCAGCTATTAATGTATATTTCTTACACTTAATTTAAAATACTATTCAAGTAGTCCATAGTTGTTACAGAAATTCTAAGGGCGGGGGGGTCGGGGCAGGGAATCAAACCACTGGAGAAAGACACTAAGCATCTGGAAACACAATGTGATCACAGCTTAACCAAAAGCCACCTCAACCATTGTCAATACGTGTCTGCACTCTTACCTCCTGTGCTAAAACCCATAGTCTAAAACTTCGGCAAAAATGGTGAAAGTTAATGGGTTTTGGTTTTATCTCAAAACTGTACCAGGCAAAGAGCATTCGCAAAGCGGAATGCACAGAATCAGCAAACTTCCTGGCAAGCAGCAGCGTGCCGAAAACAGGGTCCGACGCAGGTTCAGTCTTGTGCCTACACCCTCCATCTGCTTAACCAGTTCTTGGCTGAATAGTTTCTGCAGTTACTCAATCAGCTCGGTTCCAGTAATCCAGAATGAATTCACCCCTCACACACACCTTCTTCCAGCCAGTGAAGTAAAATGAAGCACCCGAAGTTTTTACTTACAAATCAATGGATTATAACAATAACTTACCAATAAAAAGTTACCTATGTTTTAGGGGAAAGGCATTAAACCCACATATTTAAAGCAAAATTTATTCTTTTCTGATTAAATGCAATTTGATTTTAGTATCTTAAACTCTTTTTAAGGTGTATTCCTTAGAAATACATTGATCCTAATCAAACAGAAGGCTAGGTACCAGGCTAAGTATTATCTGGACTTTTCAATGTAATTAAGAAAGGAACAGTTGCAGATAAATCTAGGAACAAAACTCCCTTACATTCAAAATAGAATTTGCTTATTCACATGTTTATGCCATTTGGGTATATGTCCAGAATTTTCAAAATGGCCCTTAAATATTTAGGCATTCAGTGAAATGTGAGTAGCTGACATGCTTAGAGAATACCACTCTACATTTCGATTTAAAATGGAAAAATTACCCACTGCTGACAACGTGGGCAAACAGGACATCTGCAGATAAGGATTATGAAACAACAAGTGCGATAAGATTTCAAGACAGATTTAAACCAGTTTTTACACAATTACTCTACAGCCTTGTCTCTACCTAAAAATTTTCAGGAAATGCCCAGAAGCACAAATGGTGACCAGTAAGAGGCTTTTAAAGGAATTGTTAGCAATAGCGATACTAGGACACCAAAGAAAATAGGATTTTGGTTGTGAGTGTTGTTAACAGTCATATTTCAATATAGACTGGCTTTCAGGAAGAACACACAACATGGAGATGACTGAATATCATATGAGAAACTCAGAGCCTCTTTGGATGCCTGAGGGTTCTGACGTCCCAGCGAGGTGAAGCAACGCTCTCGCACTCCACAACATCCGAGACAAAAGCAAAGACTTGGCTATTATCCAGGCTAGGAGCAAAACAATTTCAGCTACACTTTGAGGAGCTGCACATCACCATTCCGCATGAGGCCCCAGGGGAAGAAGGTGCAGGAAAACCCTAAGAAATCCATCACAACATCTTAACAAGTTTATAAGCATTACTCGGTAACATCTTAGCAGTACCCATTGAAACAAATGGATGTATCTCAGCCTGCTATCATGGGCAACAGCAGCCTCTTACCTGAGAGACTGTCTTGACCTGAATATATCTAGGCAACAGCAGCCTCTTACCTGAGAGACTGTTGACCTGAATATATCTAATATTTCCCACCATTTAGGATATGCAGGGCTGTACTGCAGAAATGCTGCATCCTGCCTAATCTGCAAACGATACCCAAGATTTACCTCCTGTATCATCTCTTCCTCTACCCAAAGTGCTCTCAGATCCCTTCCATGTTCCCCTTCTTCCTCCTTGCACAATCTCCTCCGGCATCCTCCTCTGCTTTGGCTGGTGACATCTCTGGATCAGAGATATGTATGTGTAGAGGCCAGTACATGCCTCTCTAATGTTCAGGCTGTGCAAGAGGAATAATTACTTCTCTGCCCCAGGGGACGTTAGTCTGGGGACACCAATGTCATCCAACCAGCTCCTGAACTTCACAAATCTTGCTGAAATTCAGTACCTGTAGGATCTCTCCCTCTCTGCCAGAAGTGGCAGAAAGCAGCTACCATCATCTCAACAGACAGGCGGCAGAGCTCACAGGCAACTGCCGAAACCTCGTTTTCTGAGGGAGCGAGACAAGGAACAGGGCTGATACCAAAAGTTTTCCTCTGGGTCCCCCTTCTGTGGAGAGGAAAGGGATCCCGACGGGCGAGCAGCAAGAGTGGGCAGCACAGACAGACCCTCAGAGCTTCCGTGGGCTCTTCTCTTGGTTAGTCAATGCCTCCAACAAGAGAGCCTTGGAGGGCTGTGGGGCTTGGCCAGGTACAGCTGGGGCTCGCTCCCACCAGGAGATATGGAGAGAATGCACGTCTGCTTCTGTGCAGTAAAAGTCTCAAATTTTCCTTGAGACATGGAGATGGTATACTCAAGAGCCCTTCATTATCTTTCTTTCCCTTGGTTTTTGGGGATGCAAATCACTCTTCTAGTTTTAAGTTCCTGCTGCTTTTTAAACTGAATGAGAAAATTCCACCCAAGAAACATTGATTTGGAAGCAAGTAACTGACTGCGGGAAGAGGAAGGAGGGATTAACCCCTTTCTCTGCCACAGTGTCTTTTTCTAGCTAGCAAGCAACCTTATTTTCTTTTCTGTTTTGCATGATTTTGCATTGATATCTAATTATCTGTTAGAGATAACCATTTCCACATTAGGAAATACAAGACATGATGTCTCTGTACAAGTATAACTTGCGCTGCCCGTGTTTAAGATTTAGCATATGCAAAATACATTTACGTTTCATAGCTATTCATTTGTAATTCAGCTTGCACCTAAATTTCTACGTCAAGCAGCACTAACACATACGACTTAAGAAGAAAGAATGGCACTTTAATGTCACGTTTACCTGTGTACCTTTTACGGACATCTAAGTATGAAGAAGAGAAAACCCATGAGCCAGTAAAACAAACCAGCTTCTCTTTATGAAATTGTTCATCACCATGTAATTATAAAAGGAAAAGCACATAGCTGAGCTGTTCCAGTAAAAAAAAAAATCATCTTCCCACAGGATCTCAGCTTAGTTTTAAATAAAGAACAGGCATTTATATTCTGATTAGAGATTTGCAAATACCAAGAGCAGCCACAAAAAAGAATAATGAATAGCTTTTACAGACATTATCTGCATTTCTTTGAAAGAAAATTCATTAGTTTTTGCTTCTGAGAAGCACATTCGCATTCTCCAACATCACTTCATTTAAATTAATCCAGTCCCATCTTCCTGAAAATGAAAATGTATCCTTACAACTGTCAACACCTAGAAGTGCTGGAATCCTCTTTAAAATGAAATTTGTATATATTTTCCCTTTCCCCACCAGTAACAAGAAGTAGTTTCAATGTGGGGTACCAGCCCCTTGTTGTACTACAATAAATGAGGTATTTGCATAAGGAATTAGCTTCCAAGAATTACATATGAATGACCGGTCACTGTCACTTGCTATTGTAACTTCACAGTAACGGATCAGGTGTTAAGTACCTGTTTACCTAATTGCTTCTGAAACTACCTTGGCCCTTCTTTAAGCATCAGGTAAATTGAGGATTTACTAACAAAAGAAAGGTGCTACTATTGTGTTTCCCACAACTTGCATAAAGTGCTATTCCACAAATTAGAAATAGCCTCTTTTACAGCTACAGCAAACAAGTGGCTCAGAACAGCTTCATGTATTATTTTGTTGCATATTTGAGGTACCTGTATGAAAACAAAGAATTATTTTTCTTGAAACCTTCCTTTTATGGCAGGTGTAAGTTAGTTACAAAAGTTTGTCTTGAGCAGAAAACAAAAAAGCCCCTGAAAATAACTGAATCTCTTCTATGACTAACAGTAAGGATCAATAGCAAATGCAGTTCCTCTTTCCAATGGGCTAACAGGAGACTTAAGGATCTAACATTATGGCCAGCTGAGAAGGAACCTCCAACAAACTGTCACTTGTGAGGCACTTATTTTTTTAACCGACAAATAAAGGCATTAAGATCTACTTTCTGCACCGATGTGACTGACAAGTCATCCATCTGAACAAAAGAACATGTCACCACAGAAAGTAATAACATGATGGTTATGACATACATTCTGAATTCAGGAAAAGCAAACAGCACAAATACATTAAAAGGGAAAAAGGTTTCACCCCATTGGAGCTAAAAGGTGGGAGAGAGGTTTTCTGGCAAGCGGAGTTATGAACTGCACGTTCTAGTACTAATATTTTGCTCTTGGATAAGCAATTAAATACATGCTTAGTTTAAAGCATCCAAACATAGTGACTTCAATCTATCAGTCTATCAGTTGTTTTTAACATATTCCTAATGTTGCTTATCTTTGTAATTAAATAACTAAGATAAGGGATGTAAACAATGGCAGCGATCCTGTCTTACGTCTCTGGAAGGGCATATTCATGAGGTGAAAGATGAGCTACCACATTAATATCTTGCTGAGATACAGTGTACAGTGTGAATGTTTGGAAACCCAGGTGTTTTAAACACTTACATAAAACTGTCCTAACAGATCATTAGCAGTATTTTCAAAAATGTATTTTCCTTTCCTTTTCCTGGTACAAAAGCACTGTTCTCTTAAATCCGCTCCTTGAGAACAACACTGAAGAGTGAAACAGATTTTGTAAATTCAGAATGGTAAACTTGACAAAGAGTAACGAACAATCCCACAATTCGGCAGAGGTAACATAGGAAACTTTCTTCTAGGGTGCTTTAATCATAAAAGACTTATAGCTGAAAATCAAAACACAGAACTGCCCCTGGAAGGTCATCTTTTTCCAGGGCATACTAAAAGGCACAATATTTTATATATACATGAGCATATAGTTAAATATATAACGTAACTACAGCATAACTGGGCATAACCTTGTGACAAGCAATATGCAGCCACAGCACAGAGGTCTGCATTGCAGTGAACGCTTGAGAGCTGAGTACCTCCTTGCAGTGTCCGGTTGGGAAGGGCAGCCTTATGAAGCAATCCTGAGCAGAGGTGACAAAGGCACTGGCAAACATGGAACAGTTTGCATGTGGATGGAAGGTCTCCTCTCAAACAAAGACATAGGCATTTATCTGGAAGCTCACAACTAACATTTTTGTCTGGACGTGCAAGTGCAACAAGGAATCACCAGAATGCGTGAGTGAGACTGAGAAAGATCTCTTGATGTCATATAAAAAGTTCTTTCACAACCAAATGCACAGTGGCCTTGGAGCCAGATAAGGTTTTTAGTCCTACTCCTGTTGCTGGCAGGATGGTCCAGAACTGTGACACCAATAGTTAAAGAACACTAAATTTTTAACCTGAACACATTCACAACCATTTTATGCATCCATTACACTTCTGGAGGGCCCTGTTGGCATGACCGGCTCTTCTCCCTCCTTAGTGTTTTAATTTTTATATATTTAGAAGCTGTAAGCATAGGCCATCCCAGCTTTTGTCCTGTTAGGCAAGGAGCCTCACCAGATAGAGCTCCTTCCTCTTACCGTCCTGTTGGTTCTCCTCTGCGTCCTGCCCAGTTTAGTTCACTTTTCTTTAACAGAAGTGATCAGAACTCCTCCTGCTCTCCACAGGAGATGTGGCAGCCTTTATTGATACTTGTCCTCAGTTGAGGATATTTTCCTAGGAATACATTGTTTTATACTTTCTCCTTCTCTCCTCCTACCAATTTACAAGCCTCCAAAGGATAACAAACACACTTCTGTGTGAATAACAAATTCTCGCAACAATATTCCCCAGCTTCCCATAGTACCCAGCCTTTCTATTCGTGTTACAGGGAACTGGCAGTACATTGTTAGGGAGGGTAAACATGCTCATGTAAGCTGCACTTGAAAGAGGTAAAGGCAAAAATGTCAGCATTTGCCACTAACTACTCCCCCAAAATGTCAAAGAATTACCAGCGATTAGTGTTTACTTCTGTCACTGCATATAATCATACACTACAGTAAGATACAAAACCACTCCACAAATTACAATTTTTTTATGAACTCGGCACAAGGAAGCCCATAATTCAGAAACTTGTTGAATAAAATATCAAGAAGGGCTTTTGGACCTGGTGGGAAGGGTTGTTTTCAAGTGTTTCAGGGGGGCAAGGGGATGTTTTTAAGAGGAGGACATCTAACAAATATGAATAGATCTTCCTTCTTTAAGAAAGTTATATCTTCAGAGTAGAACAATTATGGGATAAGATGAACCAACTACATCAAGTTTACTTGGTCCAAATAGGTATATGCATAATGATCTGATCATTTCTTTAACACCTTTAAAACCAAACAAAAATAGTACCGTCAACAATTTTACTCATCTTGAACACCAATCAAGACAGCTCAGGGTAAGCAAGGGACAGCCAGCAGGCAGGTCGTGAAGGCAAAACAGACAAGCTTCCACTACCATCCCCCTTGTCTCCTTGGCAGCAGAAGGAACACCAAGGCTCTTCTCCATTTTCTCTCTCCAAGCTCTTCCTTCTGCCCATGGAAGCAACCAAATCTAACTTTGCCAATGCTTCTGAGAATAGTTTAGGGATAGACTGAGAACCAGCTGTACTGATGCCGACTTATGTAACTTCGCTGAGGACAATAAATCAATGATAATCAGAGAAAATGAGGGGCTTTCAGAAACTAACAAAGTGCCACAGCCAGCCTTAGAGACTGCTTTCAAATAATACATTTTATGTCCTGAAACAAGTCCTCTTAATCCGTCTTTTCTCAGATTTAAGGCTTTGACTATAAACTGTATTTCCAGACTTCCTAGTTTCCTACAGTTTCTAAGTGTAGAGAGTGCATTATACAGAGATTCAGTTGTAAAGATCACACGGTAAAAAAAATGGACACCAACCATCAGTAGTGCAAGACCCTTCCGGGGCAGGTTTTTGTGAATACGGGATTGGTGGACTACTTGAATCTGACATGTCTTCATCCTCCTCTTCATCTTCCATTTCATTAACAGTTTGGTTGCTAGCAAAGTCCAGGTTTCCATTTTGTGAATATCGATGTACTAACTCTTTATCCAACTCTTCTACCTTTGGCTTCACATCTGAGAAGAATAAAAAAATAAAATAAAAACTTTTCAACAGTACTTGCATCTATCTCCTTTTAAAATAACCAGCATGCCATTCTTTCTCCTTAATGAGGTCTAAGATTCAGATTTTGTGTCACAGAATGAACAGCTGTACAGTTTTTGTTTTGTTTTGTTTTTTTTTCAAATGAAACGCATCCCATCCTTTTCTTACAAAGAAAAACAACAATTGAAATGTGCCATACTTTCATGGTTACCTTCCGGCAAGAAAGGAGGCTGGTCAGGATCAAGGTACAGCTGTGAGAAGATCGGCCGTGGGACAACGCTGCTACATCTCAGAGAGGCTTCTATAGAGTTATGAAGAGCTTCTTCAAAACGGGCAGATTTTAGTTGCCCTGCATATGAATTCCCCATGATCTAAAAACACAAAGAAAATATCTGTTAAGGGGATGGGAAAGTGCATACACACACCATTTACAAATGAAGAGTAAGGTCTTATTAACGTCCATCATGACCATGATATAAAGGTAGTAAGAAACTATGCTACGAAAATAACACTTCTAACTAGTACTACATGTTCACATTTCTCTCTCAGTCTGGTAGACTGTATCCTCTTGTTTCAGCAGCAGTTTTTAGCACATTTCCAACATACTGCTTTGTGTCTTCTGTATACACAGCCTCTCAACAGCCTCACGAGCCTGCCTGGTGTATAATTTAATGGAGGGTAGATAAAAATCATTATTATTGTCTTCTGTAGGATTTTCAAGGTAGGCTACAGAAGGTTGTGTAACACAGGAAATTAAACACATCGAGTCTGGCTTCATCACTAGTTGTCTAATGCTGGTTTTACATGATTTTACTTGTCAGTATGCCATCATTTCCAGAGAAACAATACACAGAGACATCCAATAACTTGAATTTTTGCTCTTGTTAATATTAACTGAAATTACGCAGAAGGTCAGTTATCTGTCTTTTCAGGGTCTTCACCTCTTGTCTTCAATGTAACACTAGGATTTACATGTAGTCTGACCCATATAATTCAAATGATCTAATCATACTCTTACCACAAAAGATGTAAGTAAAAAAAGATAGAAATAAATAACATCCAAACCATACACAGCAAATGCTGTGAAATGTTTTTATTTTGAATTATGCTTTATACTAGTATAGTGATAATAATAATTTAAATATCTGCTTTGACAATTAATATTTATGTCTATATCAGTGATGAATTTATGAACTTTATGAAATATTCAAGTACAAACAGACCAGTAGATCATTACTTCTGCTTGGGTGACATTATACAGCCCATAGACTGTTATATTTGTGCCCCCAGCATTAAGATACATACTCTCAAATGAAAACATTTAGTAGTAGGATGACCATGGAAGGTTTTACAACAAGCTAAGGCAGATTCACTGAAACATGAATTTTTCCACTTTGTTGGATCATTATACTGTATGACATTTCCTCCAAAGAAACCGTAGTCTAACATTTTCCAATATTCTGAATAAGAGACTGCACTTTCGGAGAATTTTATTTCAACAAAGATAACTTTTCCCCAGTTAAATCAGTAGATAGAAAAGTACAAAACCTTATAATGTTATCTTTATATTTCCCTTCACTAGATGTCACCTAGCCCTACGACCAGGAAAAGACCTTGGCCAGGAAGATAAGTTGGCATTTAGAAAACCTACAATTCTACTCCTGCTTTATCACTGGGTTGCTCAAGGTCCTCAGGGCCACCTGTAAAAGGGCAATAATGATGACAGCCACTTACAGCAGCATTTGAGATCTGCTGGTATAAACAAATATCTAAGAGCTAAATGTTGCTATACTACCGGAATACATAGACATGAAGCTTATCTAATTACTCATTTCCAGTCTGGGAGAGAGGCTCAGTTCCCTGTTTAGTCAGAGACTTTATACAACTTTGAGAAAATAATTCCACATTTCTGACTTAGCCTGGCTCTTAATAAATTTTGTGGCAACAGCATTTCCCTACCCCAACCAGATACAATATAAACACAGTTTCTTAACATGACACATTCAGGTATTTCAGCAACAAAATACTTAAGACAAATAGATTCTCTTTTTCATTCTGTAAGTTTTCATTAAATTTGGAAATGGCAGGGAGCGTGTACAAACACACAACAATTACAAAGTGAGTTAGGGAAAAAGTTACGCTGAAGCAGGATTAAGGTTGCAGTACACTAAATGCTGCCAGGTGCCTTTGAACAAAGAATTGATGAAAAACAGCTAAGTGACTGAAGTCCTGGTTTTACTGAAATCAGTAACGGTATTTCCATAAATGTCAGTGAAATCACCACAAACTATTATATCATTAAATTGCATACCATGAAATTTCATTTCTGTGCTATGGAACTTTATGTCAGGTATGATGTGCATAAGGTAGGATTTCAGGAATGTATTCAAGTGAAAAGACTTCAGTTAAAATACCATAATAAAAATGAATTAACCTTTAAGAATCAGAAAATTTGCAATTCCCACAACACATCATCTGCTTGAAGTCTGTTCATACTCCACGTTTTCTACAATCTATACGTTGTGTACAATCTATGCCAACTATTTTCATTTTGATGGGAAACTTCATAAAATACAGTATGCACAGAGCAAAAATGCTGGCAAGCCAAGGCTATTTAATTTGCCTCTCTGGCATCTATACAAAGAGACTTGCCAGTGGCAATTGCCATAGATTTACCTGAGAAAGTCAGGTAATATTACCGGAGGACATTTCTAGCTTGCCAAGAGAAAACAAGATTGCAATTGGAAATGTCAAGTAAAGGAAAGCTGCGGAACCACAACGTGTGTGAGCATTGGTCTCTGCAGGATGGAAGCGGAGCCGGAGGAAGGCTTGTTGGGGATGAGCTTGTGCAAGATGGGGCAGGCGGAGGTATCCGAGGGCAGAGTGGCCGAGGGTCCTGCTGGGCTGAGGCAGGGGAAGCTGGGAGCCCTGGAGCCCAGATCCAGGGAGCCAGCACTGGGCAGCTGATTTCCTAACACTGCCCGAGGCCATTAGGGCAGCTGGGCCTCATTTGGAGTTCAAGGGAGCTGGGGGGGGGAGCAGGGGCTGGAGGAGCAGGAGGCTTTCCCTCTCTCCTGGAGAGGAGCTGGCGAGACCCTCCGACAGCGAGCTGCTGGCCAGTTTGGGTTGTGCCATCCTGATCCAGCCCTCCCAAAAGCCAGCAGCACCAATTCAAGGTATTCATGCCTTGGTGTTTCTGCTTTCGAGTCTCCTCCTAAACGCCTGGTGCAATTAGGAAACGCTTCGTTTTCCTCCTCCTAAACGGGAGGCAGCTCTCAGGGAGCGCAGCACAGCAGCAGCAGGGAAGGCAGCAGGACGTGCTCGAAACGTGCTCAGGTGTGCTGAGGGGGGGTCAGGAGGCTGCAAAGAGTCTGGAGGAAAAATAAACTGGTGGAATTTGAAGGGAAGAGGGGGAAAAAAAAAATAAAGAGCAAAACACCCATTTCTGTTACTAAGACATGTACCTGCCATATCTGCATTTAAATGTGACCAAAACCAATGATTTACTGTAACTAAATCAATGCTCATTGTTAAAAAAAGTTATCCAAATCGTAGGTCTATCCTACATTTCTATATGACACCATTTGGTAAAAATAAGACAAACACACACACAAAAATCCCTGTCGCTTTCTAGAGTGAAATTAAGTTTTCCCTAAAATTCTGCACATTTGATGAAGCATCCGTGAGCTCGGGGGGATGTGGGAAAGACGGTCCCAGGTAGAGCGCAGCTGAGACTGACACAGTGTCTGACAGAAAACGGAGCTGGACTCGACTGAGGCGCTCCTCCCTGACCTCACACACCAGTTCTTCTCCTGTCAACGCCGATACATCATGCTTACCCCCACAGCCACTGTCCTATATCCAGCCAGACTACACCAAACTAGGCGAGAGCCTCCTTGTGTGCACTAAGAGGTTTCTAATGGGCAGGAGGTTTGAATCGGGGGTAAATAATTCTTTCCATATCTACATGTGCTCTAATTGTAGCTAGCTGAGCACAGAGCTAGTTAGATTCCCAGCAACAAGCAATCTGCACACCTGTAATACAGTATTCCAACCCTCACCTTTCCTTTTACCTGTACCACTGGACACCAGTAAAATTTATAAGTTGCCTACTTCTCTTAGCTCTGTTTGAGCTCTGTTTTGGATTCGACTCTGCAGGATGTTAATATGTGCATTATGCAGAGTATATTATTATATATATAGTAAGATTTGCTGCTATACATTCTCTGCCCCCACACTGTGCCAAGAAGGTTCAGCGTGACAACAGCCACCCCCCAGGTTTCTCCCCTTTACTTTATCAACCTTGCCACTCTACTCAGACAAGTTTTATTTCATGTCCTTAAAACTTACTATAGAGAGACCAGAAGACACAATTAAAATTGAGTCATTTCAAAGCGAAATCTGCAGCAAAACATTAAATAAGAGGAGAATTTCCTGACATTCAGATCACTTGCACCTTCAGGCTCTTACCACTCTCAGGGTACTTCTCCACAAAGATCCAGAGCCTAAGGCATCATGATTACTACCCCGCACATCTCCACTGCTGCTATGCTTCTTCAAAGCAGATTTCCTAAGTCTACTTCAAGTCTTCTTGACTGGAGGATTAACTGTGAGATTCGCTGGAGTTTGAGAGCTGCCTTACAACAGAGCTGGAAGGCAGCCCTCACATCTCAATCGGAGTCCTTACAAAAACACATGAACAAGGCAATCATGAAATTCCACTAACGTGACCATGAGTTAAAAAGTATTAATGCTATAGGTTTTTAATAAGAAAATTAAATATGGGCATTCATTACAGAAAGCAAAACTACAATTACCAGGAGCTTCCATCAAAGCAGACAGAAATGGAAGTAATAAAAGCAAAATTTCAAAGATGATTGATTTTAGCACCGCATCACTTAACTGTGCAGTGAAGGACCCAGGGAAATTCTGATCATTCTTTCACCCCCAGAAGCTGAACTTACAAGAAAGTCTTGTCAATTCAAACAAATAATCTCGTCCCATGCAGTCATCTAGGTTTCAAAAGATCTGTGCAGCAACATGACACTGGATGTTCAAGAACCACCAGAGCCCAGGTCCAGCAGACTTGTAGTTTGTAAGTACAGTAAACACTGCCTAGTTTTAGTTCGAAAAATAGGTGACTATGGCCCTTCACATACCAAAAAAAAAAAAAAGGTAACCTCTGAAAGTGGATTGTTACCCAATAGCTCTCAGGAGTTAGAACTGCACATTGAGTTGAAGGCTCTGCTAGTAAAAATATAATCAGATCATTCAGTACACCAGATACCACATATTTGGCCTCCAGGTGGGTCATGACCCCAGAGACTTTAAAGGAGAGGAACTGAACTGGAGGATGAGGGAGGGGGTGAGTGTTGTTGTTATGGCTTAAAGCAATTTCACAATTACCTGATAGCGAATGATGAATCTGATGCAAACACCCTCCATTAAGTCAGCTCTATCAAGTCCTTACTTTGTGTTTAACCTAATGATGTAATTGTGTTCTCCAAAACACATAATCTGGCTTCTGATCTGGCCTAACCCCACAGGAAAGTTTCTCTTCAAAGGAAAAGAAAGCAAGTTCCTTCACAAAGGCACTGCCAGGCCCAGCACAGCTTCTGTATCTCAAAGGGTTATCTTAGGCAAAGAGAGACCAGGCATCTATTTATGCTGCAGAATTGTTTGGGAACTGGTTGTTTCAGGTACAGCTAGCATTTTCTATTATTTACGTCATTCTTATTGATGTTCTGGGAGTAGTATTTTTTCCCCATTAGAGCATCATTAGGATGTATCATGAACATGCGTACAGCAGAAAGGATGACAGTTAATAATGACAATAACAAATATATACACTAATTAAAAGTGTGGGCTTCGAAGTCAAAAGCACATACCCAGCGTTGACTGCAGCATTCAGTGGGGAAAGACTTATGTGTGAGTCAATACAAGAGTGCAAGGTGGAGTAGTCTCATTCACAGACCCCTTTCCTCATAACATTTCTAAGATCTATTTTTACCCCCACAGTCTTTTCAAGATCCTGAGATTCTCACTCTGCTTTTGTCTTAGTTAGGGATATTCAAACTCAACTGTAAAAGAGTTTACAATCTTATGCAGCAAGTGATAGATAAGCAATTCATTCACAAAGCCTTTCAGGGGAAATGAATTACTAGTTTATTTTGACTGTTTACAGTGGAGTTTCCTTTTACTTTTCATTTTATTTTGAAGAAAATATTGATAGCATCCAATACCATTTAGAATCTAGTCTTTCAGTTTGATGTTGCCACTACTGTGTCTGAGGAATGGGAAAGATTAAGAACGCTTGTTTTTTCCTGACCAGGTTCTTCCTCATATTGCTCAGTTAATCCTTGGAGTATTGCATCAGATTACCTGGGAGTTGGAGAATTCCTTGGACAGAGACAGACAAATGGATACACAACAGAGCTACATGCAGGAGGGTGGAACAGGGCAGCTGTTCCCCCACAACATGAAGCAGAAAGCAAATCACAAGTGGTGCTAACATGGAGGCTGCAATGCCCTTATGGCTCCATCCCTCCCACCCCAAGACTATCCCCACAGTCTTCAGGCACAGTTCAAGCTACCTTAGGAATCCCAATAGGTATTTGTGGGATAAATACCCACACATGGTATTTTTATAATGCCCTTTAGGTCTGGCAAAGAAAAACTTTTATCTTTACTTAAAACAGAAATGCAAAAATTCAAAAAAGTACATCCGCTTAACACTTAATAGAAGAAGAAAAAAATTTTCTATTTCTAATGTCTGCATTTGTTCTGTGATGCAATTCACCACCACTGTGATAAATTGTATATGAGGTATTTATGTATGGGAAGAAGAAAAAATGATACTAAAATACATTATTTGTTGGAGACATTAGATGTGCATCTCTACTTGTTTTTCTCCCAAAAAGTCTTAATGATGTTTACAGGCTGGACTTAATTTACCCACAACATAAACATGCTAGCAGAGGTGATCTTGATTCCCAAAGCTGCTATTATGGTTTAGTGAGTCAGTAACACAGAAAATTCACAGGTTCTATGCATTCTTGAAGGCATGCACATAAAACTTCCAGTAAATATTGACACTTAAGAAACTAGTGTCCACAACATTTTTCTGTGACTGCTGCCACAGTAGAATAAAAATCCTATGCATAAAATTCTCACTGTGGGCTAAAATCCACTTGGGGGAAAAAAAAAACCAAAACAACAAACCACCTGCTAAGTAAAGACTTTATATATAGAGAACAATTTTCTCCAGTAGATAAGAAAAAAAAACTGAATAATCCATACACTTCCATTTTACATACCTTAAGTAAATTCTAGTGTTACAAACAAAATTAAGCATTATAGCTCTAATATGTATTTCTCTAAGAAGTTTAATTATACAGTTTATGTTACATAGCCTTTAATTTAATATAGATGTAATATAGATATGTAAAATGTGATATTCCTTGTTTAAAGGGATAAAGCTGAAAATAGGCTCAAACAGACATCTCATTGAATTCCTACAGCAAAAGCCAGTCCAGTCTCGCTGATAAATAAGTCACCTTAATCCTTTCTTCATTTGTTATTGCCTTATTGCAAAAGCATGAAGCTGAAGCCTAGAAAGTCAAAGTTAAGGCCTGACCTTCCATCCCTATCCTATCTGACCGCTCCCTTGTGTACCCCTCAAACACACATGCTATCATTTCCTGATGAGTTTAGAAGGGGTTATCAGGAGAATTTCAAGACATGTGTCAGTTTTGTAGCAACCTGAATGCTATACAAACATCTTCTGTGTTTAATAGGCGATTTGTATTTTAGTAGGTTTATCCATTCCCAACTTTATTTGTTTAAAGGTGCCTTAACCTTGACATAAATCAGTGCTAAGCATCTGTATAGAGTACTTCCAAAGAGTTTAAAATTCAGCTCTTTGGAAAGCTATATTTTGCAAGCACATTTCTTTCAAAAAAAACCAAAACACAAAACCAAAACAAACCACCTACAAAACTACTTGTCAACTTCTTTGCCCTTCCCTCTCCCCTTGAAAATGATGCAATTTATTCTTTTTCACTCTTCTTATAGTGTTCTTTTAAAGATCATGATGAAACACCAGGTTTGTCACTATAAAAATGCCAGGACCGCTGGCTCCCGAGTACCTTTTTCTTCCTAATACAACACTGAGTGTTGGTGTAAGACAGTAGGGCCAAAGAGTCGGAGGCCCTGGGTTGTGCCTGGCAGCAACCCCCCCTTCCAAAGGAAAACAAGGAGGACTGAACCTTTTCTGCCACATGCCCGGTCCTTCCCCCACCACCTCTCTGGTGAGGACAGCCATTATTACATTTCCTTTCGGGTTATTTACAAAGTCTTGGCTCTGACATTGATTTCTTATCTGTTTCTATGACAAATGTTAAGTGTTAATAAGCTGTCACTTTAAAGAAAGATAATGCTAAACGAATTATAGGAATTAATTACTCAGAAGCTATTCTTTTTTTTTTTTTTTTGTGAGCATTGAAACAAGAACAGCAAGAATTGCTCAAGAGCAGAAAAAAATCCACAGATTTTTCAACCAATTAGCAAGTGTTAGCAGATTAAAAGAAGTTATAGTTTAAACTAGGCAGTATCCTGATAATCTAAAGTGAATTTGTCAGAGGATATAGAATAACCAGGCAGGCGCAGCTCCCTAAGGAACAAAGTCTTTCCATTTATATGCGAAGGTTTTTACTTTTTTCAAGTATTTTGCTCATGGTATAAATTTTAGGCTCAAAAGTGAAAGTTCAGAAATCTTTTCAGTTACAGAACCATTAAAATGATAAACATTTGGGATCCCAAAGTACACCTCTACTCTAACTGTCCTTTCAGACCTGCACTGACTGCACTATAATAGCTGCCAACATTTGGTAAGGATTAGCCTTTCATTTAGACAAAAGCAAGCATTCCTTAGCTAAATCAGCACTTTTTGCCATCAGACTCATAAAACCTTTTCACAACACAGATTTTCAAGAGAATCCTTTAGGGTTTTAGGATGCTGCTCCTTTTACTAAGTAACAAAATACACCCCAGGGTGTCTCATTGACCGCACTCAGCTGTCCTCTGACCTCCGCAATTGTTTAGCCTAACTTCAGGGCCACAGAATCTGCCTCGCCCCCCCCATCAAAAAGGCTAATGTTGCTTCCTCCTAGCACCTGGCCAAGCAAAATCCTAGAGGTTCCCCCCACCTCTTCCAGACTTCGACCATGTTCCAGATGTTGCCAAGCAAAATGTTCCTGCAGGCAGGTTTTGGGAACCTGCAAGCGCCGCTCAGAACCTGGGCTGTGGCCATGACCCCCTTGCTCTGCTCAGCGCTGCCCTTGCCCCAGGGATACAACAGGTCATAAAGCAGGAATAGATCTTCAGCCTTCTGGGTACACTGGCTATTTAAATGCAACAAGAAACTATGCGAGCCCAATATTGTATACTGAGACAGGCCTCCTCCCTTTAAGAAGTCAGAAAAAAAGATGTGTGAGAATCTCAGTTGGAAGCACAAATCTTTCCCAGTCATTACAAAGATCTGCATTCTTCTTACCATTTGTTTTAAGCCCTTTGAGAGGACAAACAAACAAACAAACATCCACCCTCCAAGTGCAGAAAACATATATTTAGCTACTTGCTTAGGTATTTGTAGTGCTTCTAAGTAAAACAGCAGAAGAAAACTGTTACTGCTTCAAGAAAACTGTCATTAAATAATGTTGACCTCATTGTGGATATGTAAGAAAAAAAATAGAAGCACAAATCAACCCTCTTTGGTGAAGGATGTCCAATTATATGAACTGGATTTCAAAACTTTTTAAGAACTTAGACCTTGTACATGCTTGAAGCAAAAATAAAATCATTATTTACAGTCTACACTGTTCCTAAAAAGCAGTCAATGAAAATGAAAGCACAGATGCTGAACACAAACATACAATGTATTGTCAATAAAGCAAGGCAAGTACGGTACCTTCTCAGATTCCTTTTAACCTATTTGAAATGCAGTCATGATTAAAGGATGCAGCTAAGAGTTTGTGAAGCCTTGCTGCGTAGTTGTTTAAAACTTCTGAACACCTGAAAAATAAGAAGGGAGAGAAAAAATTTGAATGACTTGTGCCAGCATATAGTTTATAACAAGCCAACAAAGCCTGCCTATCTAAACCTGGTCTAGGGCAAAAGCTGGGGTGAGGGAAGGAGGGCTGACCACTTAAAGCATCTTTTTTTTTTTTTTAATAGGAATACGTGGTTGAAGCTGCATGGCTGCTTCTCTGAATTTTACCAGAGGTAAAGTACAAGTTTGTCACAGAGTCTGCATATTTTTGGCACTCAAGTTGCTATATGAAATATTAGGAACTTAGCACATCACTATGAGAAAATTAACTGTCACAGAAACATAAAAAATAGATTATAACGTAGAAGCAATTATTTTACTATTGGTTTAAAAAGAAACAAACTGAATGGGTGAGTGGTTATCTACGCTAAACTGGGAGATCAAGAAATCAGAATTAGCTGGTTGCTCTCCTATCTGACATCCCATAAAGGTATTTAAGTGAAAACATTTCTAATAGAAATTGCAGTTTATAAAAGAGAATACACCCAAAATACCACCAAGAATGGCAACAATGGTGTAGCAAGCAGCAGGCAGAAGAGAAAGTCCTAAAATACCTAGGGCTATACAGAATAGTATTAACATCAGGAAAGCTTTAAATTAAGTTATCATTGACTGGACTTCGACAAGACTTTCTTAGGCACACAAGCTGGTTTGGTTTCTCAATAGAAATGGACTATATTTTGCCAAAAGATTTAAAGGAATTTCCCCTGTTGCTCACAAATGAGATTTTAGGCTTAAAGCTGGGACCACAGCCTTGGGCCTGCTGTCAAAACCAGAATGGACGTGACTCTTCCAGCTGTACACCTAGAATTCAAAACCCAGGTTTTAAAATTAAAAGCAATATAGCTTTAAGCTTCCTTGTCCCATTTTTAAAAATCAGCCTAATTACGGGAGCAGCTATAACCCTCACCTCTCACTCAGGAAAGGTTTTAGGCAGCATTACTGTGTTCTGAGGAAAGACATTAAACAACTCTATTGCCAGGGACCGGCGATGCTACCCTACGCTGTGCATCCCCACCATGCTAAGAGCGAATCCATTGCAGATGGCCAACGAGGTGAACACACACAGCTCCCCACCAAACTGTAGGGCTCTGTACAGACTCCAATGATTGCAGAATGTCAGTAATCCAATTCCAACAGCTCCTGGCTCTGAAATTGCTATTTTTCAGACACGTGCTGAACATTTCACCTGCTAGTAATGACATTTTTGTATTTTCTTCTAATTACACTCAAAGCTAAGACCTTTGGCCCTAGGCCACAGACCTCTATTCAGGCTGCACACATTCTCTTAAAAGCCCTGATCCTTTGTTGTCACTCTCGGTCTTTCATCTATTATTTACATCCATTGAGAAGAGAGATACTCTACCATTTGTGAAGCTTTAAAGCTTCTAATCATCTTAATTTCTTCGCCTTTCAACCAGTGCTTCCCCTTATGGACCAATGCCAATAGTGTGACAAAATAATTTTTCAAGCCAAGATCCTCCTGGACCCTTCCCAAACCTTGACACACACTGGGCTGTAAGTGCCTTTTGTCCTTAGCCGGCTGCTTTTGCAAACACAGACCTTTGCTCAGCTTGGTGGGGGGTATGGATTTGCCTGTCAGTGGCTTGGGGGGAGTTTTCTTGGGGTTTATGTTTCGGGTTTTTACATCACTTTCTTTCTGTCAAAATGTCTAACTCAATTAGTCCAGCTAAATCAGAGATACTGTAGTGAATCTTCCTTCCTTTAAAAACATTAAGTACTTTCCGAAATACAAACGGCTACGAATTTTAAGTTTACTGTTTTTTCCAAAAGCTAAACTGCCAATGATAGGCTGGTTTGGTTTTATACTGTTATGTGCCCGCTCAGTACTGACAGATTCTTGCACAATATTTTAAGACACACAAAATATCACTGACCCTTTTTCCGATTATTGGCAGCATCCATTTGTCCTAACCTTACAATACAATGGAATAGAAACCCAGTCTCTTCATCTGAAGCTCAGATCATCTCCTTCTGATCCTCCCTTATTTGCAAATGAAGTAGGAAACAAATCAGCAGCATTTTTGTCAAGATGCGGAAGATCTCTTCAGAATTCATCAGCCACCAATCTTTGTTTCCAAGACCTGTGGATCTGCTAACATGTGATCCATCTTGGCTCTTTCTTCCACTGCCGCCTGGCTTACTTTTGATTTCTAACAGTGCTTCCTTGTTGTCTGTCCCCTCTGAAAACCCCCAACCCCCTTGTCCTTTCTTATTTTCACCATTTGCTTCAACCAGCAGTTCACTTGAGACTCATCCATCTTACAATGCCTAAAGTGACAGATGCTCTCAGGAATGACCATACTGCTGAGTGAACAAAAGATAACATCACCTCTAGGAACTCAGGGAGAAATACAACTTCAACCCTAAGACACAGTTATCCTGACGGACACAGCACCATAAACGTCTCTTCAAGACAAAAAAAAAAAAAAAAAACCCACAAGAAAAAAAAAACAACCACAATTGTGGAGAAAAGGAATCTGACACAATTAAAGACCAAAATAAGTATTCTTTGTTGTAGCTGTAGTTAGTGTCTTTTTCTTTTTTTTTTTTTTTTACCTAATAACCTCATGGAAGAATTTGTAGAATTTACCTGTGATAAAAATCAAGAAGCACAGAGAGAGTGGAGAAATTTTGCACAAAAACTGCCTCAGGATCCCTACAGACTTGAATGGAGGAAGAAGGCACTTGGGAACAGTTGCAGCAGCATCTCACACAAGTCCCTCACCAAAACACAATCATTACCGTGGTAAAATCTACACATCCTACAGAGCAGCAGTTGCTCAGTTGAATTCTACAGGAATTCAGAATTGTCATGCAAGGCTGCGCCTTTGACGAATACATACTGTAACTGGAATAAGGTTATTTTAATGTTGCAGTTGCTTGATAAATCTGTAATTTGCAAGTAACAGTCCCCCAGTGTTTTGATATTTGAGCACAAACCATTTAGAAAAAAATTTTGAATTAGAATGACAAATTTTCCAGCCAACATCCACACAGCCTTCTACAGAATGATGTCTGTTTCTAAAGGAAGATCTGCACTCTTTGCCTAGTAAGACAGAAGCAAAAACTGGTGACTTGAAATACACCCCAAATTCTCTATCCAGTCAGTGGAACGGACTCGTTGAAGAGAGGGGAGTCCTGTGTGGTGCTAGAAATCTCTTACTTAACAAAGGAACGGTCATATTAGCATCTCCCAGTGACATACTCGCAAAAGCGATGCCACAAATGCTGGGAATCCCTTCTCCGCAGTGAGATGCAAAGAATTCCCTTCTCGCTCAGCAAAGCTTTAAACAGCATCTCACGTTCAGTTTTCAAACGCTACAGGAAACAACCATCATTACAGTACATGAGACTGACAGCATGTGAGTTTAATGGACATAAAAGCTAGAGCTGTAAAACGAAGACCAAGGTAGGGGGCCTATTAACCAAATGTCTTCTGCTCAGTGTAAAGTCAGGGGAAAATCACAATATGCACTTCTTTAGCCTTATTTATTAATTGTATTTAGCCATAGTCAACAATTTGTGATGAGTTGCAATTTTAGGTCCCTATCCTGATCCAGAATTTTTCTACTGTGGTCTCATAGCATGGTCAACATTAAACCACCAGACTGTAAATACAGAAGGTATAAATACACCATTTTTAAATGTAGGCGATTTTCCCATAGTATGCCATGCAGTACCATTTTGGACATCCAATATATGGAAATTTAACTAACAACCAGTCAAGTTTGGTCGTTCCTAAAGAGGATCCCAACTCTTGATCCCACATCACCTTTAGAATTCCTCTCCCATTCTGAGCCACCAAGTGATCTGGCACTGAAATCTTTGATAAAACCCCGTTCAATTGGGGAAAACACTTACATGTAGGAAACTCTAGAGAAGGCAATTATTGGTACGTGACTGAAAGAGCTGTATGCAAGGCTCTGCTTTCCACCTCACATCCCAGTCTGTTCAGATCACATCACTCTGGAACCCCGGTCCTCAGCAAGTGGCAGGGTTCAAGGCATGCCGCAACTACCAAGAAGAAAAGCAATAAGAAAACCAAGTTTGGGAGGTTTACAGGCACATTCTGCCACAGTATCTGAACCCAATTTTTGCCAGTGACTCTATTGTACCTTGAGTGTCACCATGTCCGGGATATCTTTCTGAAGCTCCTTCCAACCCCATCAAATCAAAGCAGCAAATAACAAAGTCTGCAGTTAACATCCTCACAGGAAAAATCTTGAAAATAGATAATGCTTTCATCTGAAATACTTGAAGATCTTGGCATCAGATATGGTTCAAAAAGTAGTAAACCATATCCTGCCTTTTCAGATCTATACTCGGCACTCAAACGGGCATCTTATCATACAGGCAATCCTTACAAGTTCTCTCTCTAAATATTTATCACAGTAGAGAGAAGTGTTTATAGTTAATATGCAATCCATCTTCTGCATGCTGCTGCTTTTAAAGAAGACAAAGTGTGAGGTAAAAGGTCAAAACTACTAGAAAGAGCCCTGAATAAAAACTCTGATGTTACAACCATTTTGCTAGAAGAGACAAGGTGTAAAATAGGTTCTTGGAGTCGAACTCCCCATGCAACAGGGCAGCCCAAGGGTACTGATCCAAACAGTGGTGGATAGTAACACAACTGTTGGTGTTAATCTGTTTAGTAACACCAGACTCCTTTGAAAATCTCTTATGTAATGAAAGCAACATTTTTCAATTGAAATTGAACACTTTTACACACATTTATGTAAAATCAGTTCTCATTCAATGCAATTTTAACATGGAATAACTGTAATATTGATATTAAACTCACAGGTAACTTCTGTCATTACCATTAAGTTATTGACACTGAAACATGACCTTGAAATGACAGCTCCATTAATGCAAGTCTTACCAGGGAAGGTTTCAAAAAGCCCCGATTAAATTAACTACTTTTAAACACAATAGGATCAATATGTATGCAGAGAATGTACACCCCCATGGCAAGTTCTGCTTGCTTGATTGATCAAAAACAAAAAAATCCTGTGGCCTTCCAGATCTCAGCTGGTGCCAGAAATCCACATAGAAAAAAAAAAAAAAAATCCATCTAAATGAAACTCTGAAAAGGTTTACCCTTCACCAGTCTATTTGCACTTCAAAAACTCTTTAAGTCCTTCAGCTAAACCCCAGGGTTGAACCATTTCAAAAATGAGAGGGGGATGGCCATGATTTATCTTCCTTCTGTGCTCTGGACAGAGCTGTAAAATCTGCCTGCTGGTGTGCGTGCGTGTCACAGGCTCGTTTTCAGGAACCTCGGATATTTACCATTTTTAGAAATAACTCTGCCCAGGTCCTCACCATCATTTCCCTCCTTTGATCAGAAGCAAGTACCATTTATAAAGCAAAATTTTGATTTCTGCTAACTGGCATCCAAGCTGATGAAGCTGAATCAGCAAAATGGCCAAGCATCTGAAATCAGCATTTTAAACAAAAATAGAGCAGGTCTTATTCATACCTGTAAGTATCAGCTGTTGCCTCAGTGAATTTGTGCTAAGGGAACATGTGTTTAAGAATGTAACTTAAGCCTATTCCTTATATTTACTAGTATCAAACACATTTTTAGCAGTAAGCCCAAAATAATTTTCCATTTGTAGATAATCAATGTGTTAGGTCACACAGGATGCATTTTTCAGTTCTCTGTACTTCCAAGATAGATTACCAACAGAAGGAAAATGAAGATTTCATGGGTCACAAACTTCTGGGTCACAAGGACTTTCAGTGCTGCTCTCAACCCAGTAAAACTCAATCGATATACAAAGCAAGACTACGCTTTATACGCCCACTACTAAAAACCGTGCACCTGAATTTCTACGTGATTTTTCCTGAAGTAGAAACACCAACTCAACAACTTTACTGACATTCTTTGAACAGAAATTAATGCTCTGATATTCAGTTATCGTGTTAAAAATATAAACACACACATATATAAATGAAACATACACCTCCTCCAAACATCACAGGTAAGTCCTACAGCATCAGTAACACAGAATGGCACAAAGTGAGGGCACTGAAACATGCCTATGTACTTCAGTTTTTCTAAAGCCTTCTTCTACTCTTAAGACCCAACCCTATACACCACATACCAGTGACACAACTCTTATCACTCTCAATTCTTCAGACTTGGATAAACAGACAGACTTGCTCTCAAGGTAAATAACAATAAGAATAGACTCAATATTATCAATTTTTGCACGGAAAGGGCCCATTTATTTCCAAAGTCCTTTTCAGGTTTTGCTTTTATCATAGATTTGGTATCCTCTATTGTAAAACAACAGAAATGGATGAAAAATACTTTATGAAAAGATAATAATATTCAGATCCTGCCACTGTAGGTTGAGTCTTAATTAGACTAGTGGGAAGCTTTAAAAACATTGACATTGTGCTTGTTTTTGTGCAAGCCAAGTACCGGCCCTAACAAAACTGCAAGGCTAATCTGAAAAAAACCCTAATCACTCTATTAATCCCCACTCAAATCCACAAGGATACTTAAGTAAGAGGTTGTGGATATAAGAAGGAATGGCATCTTACTCAGCATCTGACATTCTACTCAACTCCTCAGAGTCTGAAACTCTCCTCTACTTTACAAAAAGAGTACAAGATGTTTTGAGCATATATTCTCTTTTGAGTATACTCTTTTAATATTAAAAAAAACAACCCTCCAGTATATCTATAGATCTGTGCGCTTTTGCAAAACTGTAATAGAATATTTACTCAACTATGTCCTTCACTGGTTCAAAATCATAAGACTGCGCTGAGGGTGTTTCAAAACTTGCATCTATTTCTGGTGTACTTGCAAAATTTTATGATGCCAGCTGCAGTGTCATTAGCAAAACATTTCAACTTGCCTACATATGCCAACATTTGCTATCTTAATAGAATTTTCAGGAAGGTGGGGGTTTGTCTGTCCTTACTACATCCAGTAGTGTCAGGAACAATTTTTGTATATTATTTATTGTAATAAAGAATTTTTGAGTATTTGTGTGGCCATATCTTTTTCTGTATTTATTTACAAGTCCTGAGAATAGCCCAAATGCACATTCTGATCAACAGGATTTGGTACTTCTAATTAAAGCAAAACAAATGTCACCACAGACAGGTAAAGCAACTTTAGGAACTGAAGTCCGAGCAGAGCAAATTCCATAAACCCACAAGCAGACCGCGGTCTGTTTTCTACAAAAAAAAAAAAAAGCTGGAAAAACAAAACACAAACAAGAAATACCCTGTGGATTCATTAGCAACCAGGGTGGCAGGCCTTCCACTAATTCCCTTATAAAAGCCCATGACTACCTGCAGAGCCTGGGAGTGCAAATCACATTAGTGGAGCCACCAGATGACCAAAGAAAGCACTGGAGGCCTGGTGAAACCAGTAAACAAAAGGCAGCATTCCAGCTGAATGCCGCTGCTAGAGTCAGCATTGTAAGATGCTTGGATCTGATAACCCAAAAAGCAGATTAGCTGCAGGCAACAAAAGAGTAAAATGAGAAACAAAGGGGTCATTTTGACACATGAAGAAATCATTTCCATTAAGCCATCTTGGGTTTACTGTGTAGTTATAAAAACTGCTCCTACTTCAAGTGACATTTGAAGCAACGAAGCTGTGACAATGCGGCGTTGTGGACAAGCTCCTGAAATAACGCATCCCTGAATGCAATATAATTTAAAGAGGCCCACTGGCCTCTTTGCTTTTGAATCTTTGTGACATTTTAAAGGCGTAATAATGATTTTTAAATCTGTTGTACAGATTTCAGTTAGAAGACTTAACATGTACTGCTAGGCTTGACAAACAGAAGATTCATTAGTTTTATCTGTATTTAAAAGTCTCCTGCAGAGAACACACATACCACAAATATTCTCATGTAATTACACGAGAGGGTTGCCTTCTCTCCCCAGTCCTCATCTCCTCCCATGCATGTCTGTCTCACTCTCTCTCAACACAGGAAAGGAAAGAGTCATATTATATTCCTTACCAGAAGCTTAACAAAGGAGTTTTATCCTGAAACAAGTCTAGGTGTACTTTAATCACGAGGACCAAACTGCAAAATTGAGACACAGAAGTCTGTAAGAATATGTAGACACTAGAGAAAGATAATTCAAAACTTTCCAGGCTAAAATTGGAAAATTTGCCATGATTTTGTCTTATACAATAAAGATTTCTTTATACTTAAAGCCAAAACAGGTCTTTTTCTTTCTTCACTATACAGTAAATTGCCCTGCTATGAAATATCCATGAGCTAGAAGAAATTTTTGAGGAACGCTGTGGCACACAGAGAACATTTCAGCTTGTGAGCTGTGCTCTCTGCATCTCCTGTTGCTAGTGCGAAATACAGAAACCTGACACACGATGAGGAAACAGGCCTTCCTTAAAACACAACATTTCTTACCTGGTTTTCACACACATATAGGAACTAAACCTGTTAGCTTCAGTAGGGACGGGATTTCACAAGCATATGCTTCCACAGCTAACTGATTCTTCTCAGCGAAAACTGCAGAAAAAAACATACCCAGAAAAACAGCTCAGCAGAGTCCAAGAGGAACAGCGTAAAAGGACAATCTACGGCTGTGTCCAGATACAAATATATGGTATGCATCGACATGGAAATCCTGCTATCAAGGCTCAACAGAAGGCTTGCCATAAAAAGTTCTGCAAACACCTTCTGCTACATCTGAAAGGGGAAAGACATAATGCAGACATCTAATTATACAATACGGACATCCCCTGAGGACATCTGTACCAATTGTATAGACTAGATACTGTGCATGTGTGGTTTTCCACTGGTTTCAAACCATTCTGCTCTGGAGTATCACCATGGTATCCATGCTGCTCCTAGTATTTTTGCTGCATACGTGACCTGGGAGACAAAAAAGGTGGATGGACAGAAGATAGAGTAGAAGCCCCTCTTCTATTATTGTTTTTTAAAGATATCTTCTTATCCAAAATAGCACTCGGGCATAAACATGTCACCATAAATTCACAGAAGGAAAATGCAGTGAAAGGCATAAGGGACATAGTCAAGAAGGAAGCAGATTTTAAAAAGAAAAATTACTTGCGGCCATAATGTGCACGCATATGTGATATGTAAATCCACACAGAGAGGAAGCATGAGATGCTGTTGTACGTACGTCAGGCTCATCTCGAACCCTTATACTGAGGAGAAGGAAAAATAAATTGAAGTTCAGAGATTCAGCCTATCACCATTCAGAGAAACACTTCAGTGTTTGTATTTATAGCCATCAGCCAGTCTGAATATGAAGACGGGTGCAGCTAGTAATCACATAAAATGATCCACTTGAATGCAGTTGGCCTTTACACTGCTGAGAGAAAACAACATGATCTTTGCTTGGTAGTCATGGACAGTAGATTACCATTAGCGATTTTTCACAGTAGCTTTCTAATAAAAATGTCAGAGTACTAAAAAAAGGGCAAGCTGATCAGTTTAGAATATCAAAAAAAAAAAAATCTTCAAATATTCAATCCAAGCAGACTCCATATTTCAGTTACAAAGAGATTTCCAAGCAAGGTTATTTCAAATTGCGTTGCCCTGGGTTCCCTCATCACTAAGATACTCCAGCAAAACAGAAACTCTGTCAGGACTTGCTGCTTAACTGCTGTTGCTTGTGCAGAAAGGCACAGTGTGGCCAGACCTTCCTAAAAATGTTACTGTTAAAAGCCTTTATCTCTTTGAGGAATTCGAGTTATTTTTACATAGAGGCAAGCACCTGACGCAAGTCTTTCCTCAGCTGGGATTGCCATGGACCCAGTTCTGGGCAGCTGACTGAACACCTGGGAGGTGGAAGAAACTGATTTCTTATTCCTAAGGTCACTCAGCAGAGCTGGTAGAAGGTCCCTGGAATGAAGACCCCCACATACACCAGAAAATTGACGGGCTCCCTATAGACCTGATAGGAAACCCACAAACAGATCAGGGCATCTTAACTACTCATGCTGATCTACATCCTCTACGACTGCAGTTTGGGTCTACATCCTCTCTCTCATTAAAATTGCTTTTGTTGAAAAGCCCTCTGAACAAAGACTTCCACAACGCCTACAGAGCTCCCTAAAGTGATACACTTGGGCAAAATTTTAGGCCACAAATACCAGACATTAGAATAGTTATCCCAGTAGAAACCGTTCATACAGAAATTATGCCTGATCCAGACACTGCTTGGCATGCTAAAGTCCAGAAGCATTTATGAAAGTGGGTATTGAAGCATTTTACTTTTAGGTTGGTGGAGAAACCAAGCTGCTCCCTGAACAATAAAAAGAAATCTCGCATAGACAAAGCACCAGGTGAACAACATAGGACTGGGAAAGAATACTACTTAGGTGTCACAAGGATAAGACAGTTGCGGGTGGTTTTACTCAGTACTTCCACATCTCCAGTGCTCTGACATCGAGAGAAAGAAAAAAAAAAAAATTGGTCAAGGAAAGAAAAGGCCTTTCAAAAATAAGAATTTCATAACAAAAGCAAATAGGAAGAGAACAGCTTGTTCTCTCACACACACTGAAGTAGAGAGGAGATCTCATAAAGACTCAGGAATAAGAAAAAGATCATTCTACTTCTGAAGTAGAGGAGGGGGGCAACAGATGGAAACACTGATAAGGAGCTCGCTCTGCCTGTGATTATGATCCTGAGAGAGTCTGGTAAAGGTGGGCTAAGGAGGATAACGGCATTTCCTTCTCCCGACATCATAACCAACTTAACTTACACTGAGCTCCTCAGGACAGAGCTGACCTTCCTATAAACCGATACAGACCTCTGCTCCTGTCAGGGCTTCTTTAGACACTACTGGAGGATGCATAAACTGAAAAACCCATACAGAGAGATCCTGAAAACGAAAAGGCATCCATATTCCCAGCTATTAATTATAACATAACAATCAGGAGTGTACACAAAGAGATATATTAAAATAATCCAATCCTCTCTAGAGGTCTGTTAAGTCTGACTTGCTCCAAAATGGAAATCCCTTATCCGCCCCCCTCTTCTTTCCAGGGAAAAGTCTCCACTGCTGCTAAATGGTTTTCAAGGCCATACTCATACACTGACCTATAGAGAAAACAACATGCTTTGATGGAATAGGCACCTTTCCACAGAATTCAAAAAGACGACAATTTTTCGTTCCCTACTTGAGTCTATTGTTATTGTATAGGCAGTTTCAGAGGATGGGTTGTGTAAAAGCTAAATAGGCAGAAAAAAATACTGGCTTCACCGCCTGTCACCCTTGAAATCCCTAACATGACAATAAGCAGTACTTCCCCACCATATGCTACACGCTTCTGGTGCCTTCCAGAAAGCCTTTTTATCTGATGCTGGGAACAGACTCCTGCTGCAGATCTGAATGCAGAGGACTGAAAGTACTGCACAAATGAGAGATGGAGTTGGGGAAAATGAGTGGTTGAATATAGAAAGAAACAGGAAATCAATTCTCAGAGATGCTATCTTCGCTTCGGTGCTTCTGTTTCACCTCCTCCTCCCACGCTTGCTCTCTGTCCCTTGCCAGCTTCCTACTGTACCAGCTCTTTTCCTAGCTACTCGCTAGCGAAGGAAGGAAACTTTACCAAGATCATCTTTCCTCTGCCGGGACAATATGTCTCTGTTAAGAATACTGTCTTGTTTACCCTGGCCTATTTGTGGCTGTCAACTAAAAAGTCTTTCTTCCAGCCTTTTCTGCTTCCCCAAGGATCGATCCAGATCCCATCTAATAAGAGTGTTTGAGATCTCACAGAAACTCTGAGAAATCAACAGAAAGATGAAAATTACAATGTATGAAGAATAAACAGCTTTTTTTTTTCTTTAAAAAAGGGGCCAGCAGGAAAACAATTCTAGATAAGATTTAAATAAACATACGTGGGGGGTAGCAGGAAAGGCAGTTGGTTCCTCATGCTTAGATGCACACAGGTAATGACCTCTGTCTCTTGCTCTCCCAAAGCTAACAATGCTGGTTATTGCACTCCTCCAGTGTGATCTGGAAAGGATCCAGCGCACTACTGATTACATTTCATCCACAGTTAGTTTAACCTTTGAAACATGACAGTCAGCAGCAGGGTACAGGCCAGCACGTAAGGTCAGCTCAACCTTGTTGGTCCCAGCATTCTCCCAGTGTTTGCACAGAAAACAACCCAGTGATCAGGGATTTCACCTCCGTAAATACAAAAGACCCAAGACGGACAGCACCGAAACACTGATTTTATTGCAAGGTGCCATTCACAGCTGTTAATCTGCCAGAACAGAAAAATACTGGTTCTCCTTTTTCAAAAAATGTAAGAAATCGTATTACATGGAAGTAAGTCTCATTTAGGAAGGCAGAGATGTGACTGATCTACTGTCAGGTATCAGGCAAACATTGCACATTACTCCTTCTCCAAGAATATAGAAAGAAAGAAAAAAAAAAATCAAAGAGAAAATAAGTATCCTCTGAAATAACAGTGAAACAACTGGGTCAGCAAGTGTAACAAGAACACTTTGTGTTAAAAGGAAAGCTAAAAAAAAAATAAATTTCTGTTGAGTTGCCCATTTTTCTCAAGTTCACTTCCTTTCCTGAACAGCCTCTTTTGAAGCTCACATTTTATCTGTAGTACACCCAATTTTAAAATTAAAAAACAGCACCTTCAATTACCTTTTATTTCTGCAGAAAAGTACAGGACTTAGAAATATCAGACACTTTATCTCTTTCTAAATATTATTTTTAAGTTTCAACAAAATCCTTAATCACAGGAAAACATATGCAAAACAAGAGAATAAAGATATTCCTGGCTTCAAAAAGCTTCTAGTTAGTTATCACATTTTCCTTCTGGATAGATTAAGAGCATTTTGAAATTATTAAAATGAAAAAAAAAAAAAAAAAATCAATTTTCCTTAGGAACTACTGCCCTCTAACATAATAGCAGCAATGAGAATTTTTTTTTTTTTTAGTGATGCTTAACTATCCCTTGGAGCATGTGCTCTTGGCTTTTTCATTATTTGGGTAAGTGTTTGTGTGGATGGCTCAGGGAGCACAGGCTTTTCAAGAGCCAATACGAGGTGAAAAAAAGGTCACTTCAGCAGAATTCATTTGCTCTTAAATTCTCAGAGAAATGCTGCTGAAAAGTGACAATAACAAACCTTTCATCTTTTCCTCTTGCTATTAGCATTTCCTAAGGTTCTCTCAGTTATAATACAACAATATCTTTGGTTATACCCCACCACCTTTTTCTTCCTCTTCTAACACAAACTTTAACACAAGTGCTGGCAACAGTCCCGTTAAGAGCAGGAGCAGGACTAGACCTCCAGACGTCCCTTCCAACCAGCACTGCCACGAGCAACCCGCTCGCCCATGACCCGCATCTGCTGCGGCTCCGGAGGGAAAGCCTCCCCTCACGCCGCTGCAAATCCCCACCATTAGGCACAAGCTGGAAGCCTTGCCTCTGGATTTTCCTGGAGGCAAACTGAGGGTCCTTCAAAGCAGGCTGAAAGCATAAAGAAACCACTGTGCATCAAGGTTTACTGGGCTGAAGTAAGGGTCATTCTTGTATTTAGAGTGGAAAGAGGATGCTGCTTTAAAAACTCACAAGCACACAAACAAACAAAACAAAGCCTTTGGAAAATCCAGAGTCTTCTCACTCTGAACTCGCTCACTCCCAACTCTTCACACCTCCCCACCCCCCTGAGTCTCTAAAATGGTCAAACGCCTGCACCAAAGTATATATGTAAAGCACAATATTCTTTTTTAATGCTTTGTATTACCTTGGAGCTGGCAGTATATATCCTAGGAAAGACGCTACCCCGACCTACAGACGGGCTCCTTTCCAAGGCATCCACACGAGACAATATGGCGCACAAGGGAACACAGTTACCTCCCCTACCAGAGGAGTGCACGCTGGAATACTCCAGGTAACGGAAAAATCCAACTCAAGAGAATGGGACCACAGAACAGAGATATTTAAGTGGCTCTGCCTGAAAGCAGCAAGGCCAGGCCTGAGCCAGGGTGGGGAGAAAAAAAAAAAAAAAAGAGGACTCAGAGCAGAGCCGGTGCCTGCAGAGCAACCGGCTGCCTCTCGCTGAGGGAAGGCTCAGCCACCCCGGCTCAGCAGCCGGCGGGGCTGGCTCCGCACAGTCACGCTCCCACCCCTGGAGCCAAAATGCCTCAGCAGATACAACAGCATTACACGAGAGAGACCATGCAAGTGAGTTGGGACCCAGCGGGGCTGACCGGCGATGGCCTGGCCCTAGATCAAGGTCGTCTGCCTCTGCCCCATCAGGCACCGTGGGCTGAATGGGTCCCAGGGCTGACATCTCAATAACAAGGAGACACAAGGGGCAGATAGCGGAGGGGAAAAAACCCTCAGGGATTTGAGGGCCTTGAAAGAGAAGATAAAGAGCTTAGGTCCAATGCTATAAAGACAAGAAAACGCTGGCAGAGGAATGCAAAAAGAAAGGTAACACAATCAAGGTGACAGGCTCAGAAAACAGTTTTCACACAGACCAGGCACAAGGCTAGGTTTGCCCAGGCCAGCGAACACAGTCTTGAGGTAGCAAAGATGGGAGGTGAAAGCCTGGGCAGCGATATTTCTCTCTCCAAATGAAAGAGCAAAACTGCCAGGCCAGAGATGTTACCCAGGAAGGACCCACAAGACACAGCCCTGGCCCGGGTCCGGGTGACAGAGGTGGCCCAGGCAGAGTGACAGGGAAGGGACGTGGCAGGGAGGACCGGGAGCTAAACATCCCAGAGGAGATGTCAGGGAGACAGGCCGAGATTTCAGCTTCAGCCCAGGGAGACTGATGATCCACTTTATGGCCTGCAAGCACTTCCCACCGAAGTTCACACAGGAAGATAATGTCCCCTTCAAATGAATTTATGCAGACGATGGTTCATTTGTCAAAGGATAAAAAGATGCACTTTCATTTTAAAATTAAATCACTCGAGGTCCTCAGCAGACAAGAACAAACAAAAGCCAGTATCTATATGTGAGCAGTTTCTGCTCATGCCTGTTTGATTTCAGTGGGAGTTTATACCACCAGAGTTACACAGGCCCACTGGTCCAGAAAGGTACGCAATTATATCCCATACAAAGCCCGTACTTCTCAAAACATGCAAACAAAAATGCCATAGATTGTGCAGGCAGATGCTGCTCCAACGTAACTTCTGAATTGAAAACATAAAACAGTACCGAGTCTGCTCCGAAATGGACAACTGCTAAAATAACATGAAACTTCAAGAAAAAGGTATTTGTGAGGCAAGCAACGTTTTTTCTCTTGATTTAGATCAACACCCATCTTTAGTGATGAGAAGCCTCAACAAGACTTTTAAAAAAACACAAATTGCTTCAGAAAGTTATTCCTTGCCCAGTCCATTATCCAGTTTCCTGCGCCTTTCTCATATAAACTGGTAATCCTTGATACGGCTTACACACTTGAAAATAAAGTCTTATGCTGAAAATCAGTATTACCTCTATACCAAAACACTACATCATGTCAGGCGTTTGATACAGTAGACAAAGCACTAGTGGTAGAAGGATGCAAAAGAAAACATTTCATTTCACTACCGCTAAAATCAGGCATTGACACTTGTTCATTGATTTTCCTTCATTAAAAAATAACTGATTGTAAAAGAAGTGTCGCTTGGCAGGATCAAAGCCTATCCTACAGGAAACGCACACACAAAGCATTTGGAAACGAGGGTTAATTTGGCATGCAATTTAACAGCATTAGCTTTTATCAGCAGCATTTCAAGGTCAGGCACATCCATGTTTAAAATGTTTGGTTTTGTTACAATTTCAACTATAGTGTATTAGAGTTCAACACATCTTAAAGTGATATTAATCTGAAGGAAGGCTACATAGAAGCACAAAAAAACCCTCAAACTAAAACACCACTGTTCATAGTTTAGCATTACAAACATTAAGACCAGAAAAACTATTCCAAAGAAACCAAACTAAAAAAGTGACATGGCTCTTTAACTCTCTAATTCCCTTTTATTAACTCAGTTTCACCCTTTTATGAAAAAAAAAAAAAAAATTATATTAAATCAATAGATTACAAAAAAAAAAGTTCTCCCTAATCTAAGCATGGGAGTATCATTTGTGGGAATCATTTGTGCAAGATTTAAAGAGCTTTTGAAGAGACTCACTTAATATATCAAGTGACATAGTCAAAATGGCCTCATATTTTAAGTAGTGTTTTTCAAGTCTCTGATTTTTTTTTAAAAAGGAAAAAAAAAAAAAAATCAACTTTTTTACCTAAACCTGTTCTGTTCAGAATTCAAGTTAGCACATTTTATTTATTCCCAAAAGATTAATTCAAAATGTAGTATCTTTCATTTTTTATCATAGTTTACATTTACTTTACTCAAAAATGTACAAAAGGATAATGGATAAAACAAAATATTAAACAGAGTTGTTCAGCTCCAATAAAAATATACTCCACAAACACTTACTGGAGATTTTCCCTTTCACTGATTTATAAACTTCAAAAACTAATGACTAGTTACATGTTTTCATGTTCATGGTTATGCTATGGAAAGGTTTTCTGCATGTCTTTTCATTGAAAGCTTGATCTTTATATATCCTAACGACCCATAACGCCGGCAGACTTTGACAGCAGTTGGCACCAAATGTTTCATGAGATCAAGTCCATACTGCACTTGAAACAAATACTTTGATTAATCAATTACTGGCAGAACTCCACAGTATCATGGATGTATGCCTAAGAGCTTTACAAACGCTGACGGGACAGTGATGTTAGGGGACTGAAATCTCTTAAGCCTCTTTCTTCGCAATCCTCCGCCACAGTTCAGAAGAATGCCACCCCATTACACCAAAACCAGGGGGGAAAACAGTTGCTCTCGCCTCTCGCATGAGCATAATTAATCTTCTGACACCTTGACAAAGTAGCTTGTAATAGTCAAAGAAAGGATTTTTCTGATTTCCTCCCAAGACAGGAGATGGTCTTTATCCATCATCCCTTCTTCCTGATCTCTTCTTCCAGAGTCCCCACATCAGCAGAACTGTCTATCAGAGCAGACAGCAGGAGGGAAAGGTCTGACTGATTGATAGGGCACCAGTGCTCGACAGTGCTATTTAAGTGTAGGAACCTATTGTTAGAAACTTACTTTACAGCAGTTAAACAAATATAATGGCAACCAATTCAACCATTGTACCACTAGAGTCAGCTCAAGCTAATAAGTGAAGTTAGCTAATTACGCTGATCTGATTTAAAATCCAGACAAATTGTGGAGAGGGAGTCAGCATTACTGCGTGCTGAAAGAGTAGAAATTTTAAAGGAAAAAAAAGTTTTGCACATACTGTGCTTTCTGAATTGAATTATGGTTGCTTCCATTGTCACTCTCCCTCATGAGCAGGATCATACATCCAGGTCTGCTTTCCTTCTCTCCCAATCATGGGCCTGCTAGGTGTTCCTGATTAACCAAAATAAAATCATTTTTCCTATAATGCAGCTGCAATTTCCTCCTCTTCCCTTACCTCTCCCAAGTTCTAACATCTTTACCTGTTAAAATTGTGAGGAATACCAGTTTTAAAAGGGAAAACATTATAAAATGCCTTCTAAAAGGAAGATACTATATACTCCAAACCACACCAAACTCCACCCTAGTAACATACCTTTGAGGATACTGATTTGGTGTAACCAAAGTACAGATGTCTGGACACAACGAAGAAGATTCTGCACACTTCTCGCAAACAGGCACTTAATATGGAAATTGCTGTTTTCTCATCTATAGATGCATATTTTTATTATATACACATTATATACATTTATATCTATCTTGCAGTTCCTCACCACTCATCTCCCTCACTTTTGTCCAAAAAAAGATAAGAAAAAGATTTAGGCGTAATTATATGTTCATTTAATTATTTTCTGCACTCATAGAGGGGGTGGAAATTGTGTTCATCACTCCTTTTAAAGCTCTAATTCCTTAATAACTGCTGGTCATAGAGGAAACCAGCCCAGGTCAGAGAGGACCAGTGCTTGGCACTCTGCGAACTGCTCCCAGCCTGGGCAAGTCTGACCGGGTTCCGAGTCACCTATTTCAAATATAAATCAGGTCACAATCTGTACAGATCTCTGTCTCACCAATGTAACAACCAAGGCAGAAGCACAGAAGAGTCTGCATTCTCTTACTGAGGTTGCCCAGAAAGGCATCGTCATCCAAGTCACAGGAACTCAGTAACTCCTGGGTTTAGCTACGTCACTCTGACCTTGACTGTTTTGTTCAGGACTTACTCCTCCATAAAAATAACTGTCCATGCTATCTGGCCTGGACCAGTTCTCCAAGTAGTCTTCTTTCGTTCAGTTACACCAGAAAATCTAGCAGTATTTCTCTCTATGATGTATAAAATCAATTTAGTAAAATCAGCCATTCAAAAAGTGAACACAGTGTTCTTTCCATAAATTGTATGAAATTTCAAGGGATATCAACAAGGTTGGAGCAGTGAGTTAAATACTGTTTCTGTCAGACCAAGAGTAAAAAACGGCAGGTTCTTTCTGCAAAGAAGACTGTAGGCTACAACCTGGAGAAAGATCTCCCTGACTCTTTACGGGCATTTTATGCTTGCAGATGTTAAGGCAGCAATAGGAACAGCCACCTGCAGCTTCCTACTTTTCCTCATGTCGTTTCCCAAGCTGGCTGCAGGAATTGACAGAAGAACTACCGGTACTTGTGCCAACATGACGGATGGGGCAGAGATGGGGGACGCTGGCATGGGTGAACGGCCGATCCAAACGCAAAGACCTGTGGCTAAATGCAGAGAGGATGCCAGTTGGGAGGCAAAAGGGGCGTAGGTGGGAAAGCAAGGGGGTCTCTGCTGCATGTTGCTAAAGAGGAAAGGGGACTTTCTAAGCTGGGAGGGACTAGATTGGGGTTGACAAGACACAGGACAGCAAGGCTGGGCATTCCGAGTCCAGAGGAAACGTGAGCATGAACAAAGGGCTGTGGAACACAAGGATATGGGAAACAGAAGGAATACGGGGATCTCAAGGTGCAAAATTTGAGGTTATTCTCAAATCTCAATATCAGGCACCCCTAATGCAGATCTTGGTTTAAGGGATGTGAAAATAAATGCAAAACTGCCTCCTCCTTTCTTCCCCTCTCCCCCAGTATGGGCTATAGACAAAGCTGCCTTCCTTCATACCCAAGCCACCTTCCTTGCTGTCAGAAATAATGGCACTTTTTTCTGGACTGCAGTCGCACACTGTTGGCATGACATTTTCTTAAGACTGGGAATGCTGAGTCAAAACTAGGGAGGAGGGCG
>NW_009630848.1:39222-50536 GCF_000690535.1 Cariama cristata | reverse complement strand
AAGAGATGGGTCGCTTTTAGCGCGTCCTGTCAGCGGCGCAAGCGGCGTGCAGGTACATGCTTAAAACTGGGATCTTCCAAAATCTCTGTGGGAACCGGTGGGCGCCCCCGGCAAGGTGGCGCGGCCGCCCTCGCTCGGGGCTGCGCTTCTCGAATGGCCCCGAGCCTGGGAGGGAGTGCGGGGCTCAGTGAGGGGGGTTTGCCTTTCCACTTCGGCGTTAAAACCTGTTAGCCAGGGCGTTGTAGTTGCAAACATTTTCCTGATAGTGTAATTCTCACAGCTGCTGTCTTTCCCACTTCGGTAAAAGAATTTTTGAAGTTTTTACTCCAACAGAAAAAAGTTACTGTATTGAGCCTTTTAAGCTGTATCTTTGCTGTGAAATATCATTGTTTCTTTTGGTAGACTGTTTGTCTAGTCTCCTGCATAAATTGTGTCACGTTTACTTGTAAACAAGGGTAGTTGAATAACTTTTAAATAAACTTGTTAAAACTAGTACTGTGGTCACTATTTTTTACCTGAATATTCACTGTTAATAAGGAATTGAATTAACAAGGGGAGTGTAATTACCGTCCTAATCCTATCAATTTTTATTTATTTTCTACATTTAAATAGGATGTGAGGATTAATTCCTGTGTTCCGATTAACTTGTAAAAACTGTTAAAGCCGGTTACTGGCCCCTACAAGTTCCTTTCATACCGATGTTATGTTAAAATCAGGTTTTCATTGGTGGCAAAAATTCACAAGAAACAGTTTGAGGAAACAAACTGTATCTTGTTCAAAGTAAGGTTCTGATTGACAAATTATTTTGCCAAAACAAATCTAACTTTGTCGGCGGCATACATTTGCTGTGCTGTCTGCACTAGGGTTTTTATTGATGCTTATAGTGTGCGGCATTTTACTGTCATATTCCTGGAAGTGCCAGTAAGAGAAGAACAATTTTTCCTGGTGTTTTGTGTAGTAATGGTGCAACATGGCTTACAGTTAAGAGCTGAAGACAAATACAGAAAATACACTAGTGAACCATGTGTATTTTAGCCTCCTTCCTAAGCATGCTGAGCTCCAGGTATGTTAAAATTCTAAGATAAATCCTGCCATTGCTAGTGCAATACCATAGTGGTATCTAGAATGTGTGGTTCTTTCCAGATGGTGCAGATCATGATTTGAAGCAAAAATAGAAGAGTGAATGTTTATATCCACAAGTTGAGTATTTAAGGCCCGTAATGACATGAGAAAGCAGCAGAATGGACAATATAGTTCAGAACTAGCTAAACTAAAATCTGGCTTTTGCTGTATTAGGAATTATATTAGCTGTGAATAATGAGGTATGGAAAGCAGTTAGGTATAACTATGCCAATATTTATTTATTTCTACAGTAGAGTGTATATGCCTAACAGCTGATGGAGTTTGACTTGCTCTCAGCTTCCCATATTACAGACTGCCTACAACCTCAAAAGAGCCCATGAAAGGAGAGTGTCCAGCTCCGCATTTGGTAACAAGCGGACATAAAACTCCTTTGGAAGTGGTGCAGGAATAGGCTCCTTACCGCTGCTTGTCCACATAGAATCAGTGAAGGTTTTCAGTGAGGCTGTCACACCCGAGAGTTAGTAATAACAGCTTAGCAGGGATACCTCAAACCACAGCTGATCTTCCGATTTGTGTTACGTATCCTAGAAGAGCCAGAGAGAAAAGAAGAGGTTCATAGGGTTCATCTCAAATCCTGCGAATTGGGCCGTAAGACTCTTCATCTCCAGTAAAAGGACTGAACTGTAAACGTCATTAAATATTACAGAATCTCAACTATTGTTACAGGTGGCAGGTGTATTTATAATGAAGTTTGAACTAGAAAAGCAGAACAATGGGTGTTATTCCCTTTTTTGCCTTTCTGGGAATAGGTCAGTTTTGTTCCATGATAAACTAGATACTTCTCTGAAGTATGATGATTAAAAAGGTTGAATTGAAGAGAACTCTTGTGTTTAGGAAGGGCACAGCAAGAAAAGCACTCCAAGATGTGCTTTTCATCCTAAAAGATAGGTTACATGATGAAGACACATTTAGACAAGCTGTCTTGACATTTAGAACACAGTCACCATAGTAACAGAATTCATTTCTCCTTTTCTCCCTAATCCAATCAAGAACAAACACGAGGGGGGGAAATATCGGGAACTTGTTCCCATTACTAATGCTTATCTTCATACTTTTCTGCTGAACAGCCTTTTAATACACAAATAGGTAGCCAAAACACTTCCATTGTCTCATACAGGTTGGAGGGCAAACTATCAAGGCCTTGTTTAATGCTTATTAGTTATTTATCTTTGATATTTTTAATATTCTTTTGTGTACTCACCTGAAGTAGCTTTTCTACTTTTCTACCACAATCTTTTTAAGGTAGACTGTAACAGTTCTAGTATTCAGATCAGAACATGCACAGCTAATTTTCTTTATATTAATTGGGCTAAATGTTAGGGGAATAAACAGCCCCTTTTCTTGCAAAGGACAAATAGATTATGTATTACTATCTTTTGATTGGCCTATACCACATCAAGGGAAAAAAGTCAGGAATGTTGGGCCATATTCCAACTTTTCCAGAAACCCTCGGTAAGGATAAGTAGAGTTCTGCAGTGTGCTCCACCAGCAATAGGGATACAGCATAGTAACCCATCAGCTGAGGAGGAAAGGCTGAACTAAAATGCTAAGTCCAGGGTCAATGGTAAAACTTCCATTGTGTTTCATAAAGCCAGGTTTTCATTCTTTGACTTGCATTGGGAAAGCTTCTGCCTTGACAAGACTGTCTTCCACGTTGCCACACCTTCTGCTGGAAAACAGCAGGGAAGCAGGACCTCAAAATGGCTTGGGTTGTGCTTGAAATGTCTCAGTGCCATGGTGTGCAGTGTGCTGGGAGTTTTCTACCAGACAGGTGCAAGGGGACCAGAAGAATGAGATCCCAGAAGTGTCTAAGGACCTTCTTCCATGGCTTAGGATATGAACAGGCAAAAAGTAGAGGGTTTAGTTTTACAGAAAATGGAGGCTCAGAAGATAGAGTACTGCTTAGGTAAGTACCGTGCACAAAGGAGTTTTTGGAGTAAATCACCAACTCGGTGCGTTATGTTTAGCCATAGGGAACCTCAGGATGCAGAAGAACAGGTGTGTAGAGAAACCCTGGTTTGTGTTAACAACTGTATATTCAAGAATTGGATCTGGCTTGATATTTCTTATGCGTTCTTTAAAAAATAGTCCACTTTCTCCTCACAGAGAAGAATCGAGGGAACTGCTCCTATGTACGTGCAGAGGGGCTTTCACCAAGATGAAGAATGCTTCTGCATCCCACTCTTGTACTGTTGGTTGTCCTTGAAGAAAGCAATCAGAAAAATCAGCCCCTGTGTACTTTTCACCACCTTTGGCTGGTTTAGCAGCTTAAAAACAGATGTAGAACAAAGATCACTTTGGGGTGGTTCCTGCTGTTCCCCCTCTGTGTTCTCCAGGGGAGGGGAGGAATCAACTTGCTTGTGAGTGCAAGCATCTGCATTTGGAGTTCTACAATCTTCTACAAGATGTGTTTTAGTTTGTTGTGTTGTGCTTTCCTAAACTGTCCTTGAATTACAAATTACTGAAGATTGCAGTGACTAACCTTGTGGTCCCAGTTTGATAGTTAAAGACATCATTTTAACTCGATCAGAAATCCTGCTAATATCTCTACTTGGCACAGTCACTTCAACTAAAATAAGCAGCAGTCTTTCAAAGACGTAAGAATGTTTTAAGTTTAAAAGCAATGACTTCAACCACATCTTTTGGAGGGGGTGAGTCCTTTATGGCCAAAAAAAGGAAAAAAAAAAACACTAAACCCATTGATTATCTCATACTCACTCCTACACAGGTTCAAGCACAATTACACAGTAACTTATATCAAAAAAGATTAGAAGGCAGGGATTTTGCTTTTTTTTTTATGTTTACACTCTTTATGAAATTATGGAGTGCAAGGTCAGGTGACACGAATGAGAGGAACTACCTGAGTTCTGTGGGACACGTAATCCCCTCCAGAGCTGGTTACCTTCACTGAAGCTTGTGGGACAGCTCCTGTTCAGCTGGAAGCAGCTGCCAAGTCCCAGTCCTACTGATCTGCAACCACAGCCTGACTTTCTGTTCTTCAAGATAGAGCCCATTGATACAGGAATATTTTCCCAGAAATCAGGGAGAACAGAAGAAAACTCACTACACAAATTCAGCCAGCCTTTTCTGCAAAATGTTATCTGTAGGTGTATTTTTAAAACCAGAACAAATGCATTCATTAAATCACTGCAGCTTAGTAACAATTAATTAGATCTGTTACAGAGTAAAATACTTGGGGATTTTCTAGAAAACAGCTGCTTTTCTCTGGAAGTTTATTCCATTGTGCAACATACATTGTGGCCAAGTAGCCAACCAATATAGCACTATTTGGTGCTGAAGGACTGTGGGTTTCGTTTTTTTTTTTTATAATTTTTACATATTTGTTTGAATTTAACAATATTTCTGGAGGATATCTAGGAACAGTAAATTGACATTGTCCGCTAGTCTTTTCATCTTTTGTTTAGTATGAGCTCCATTTTCTATTTTTCTCCCCTAAGTGCTAGAATAATGAGTTTTAACTTTCCTTCCTCCAAGTTTATCCTCCAGTAGTAAGATTCAGCATTTAAATCTATTTGCACAGGCCTAATTACCCCAGGCTTTCACTTTTTCGATTCCCACAGCTTTGCTCTGTACTGCACTTTCCTTCATCAATGATCTGGAGAGAAAAATTTATCTTACCAACACCTGTGGTGGTTAAAAACACCCATCTTCACAAAAAGAAAACAACACCACTTCTTTTGCTTATCTTTAATGTGATGATGAAGAAGAAAACAAGTCTTGATTTTTTTTTCATATTGGATGCTGAGGAACATTTTGCCCAGTAGAACTCATTTGAACAAGCCAACAGACAGCAGTAATGATTCCAAGTTACCACTGTCTTAGATGAAGTTAAAAATCAAACTCTACAAGTCAAATATTCCATCTTGCATAAAGAGTCTCCTGAATTACTGTTTTCTGATGACAATCCTAGCACAGAGGCCGTATTATTACAAATTTTACACAGATTATTTTTTCTGTGCAAAGTTGTGCTTTTGTGTATTTTTTCCACTTCCGTTAAACATTCACATGGATAACTGTTGAAAGAGGGACTAAAATAAAACATTCCCAAATAATTCTTCAGGTATGGAAAACCACCTTAGTGAATTTCTTGGTGAAAGGTTTCAATGTCTTCAGATACAATCTGCTAAAAAAAAATACAAGCAAGTGTTTACATGTGTCCTCTTTGAAAAAAAAAAAGATATTTTTGTCTCAACAGTTAAAAACCACCACAAACCCTTTGCTTTCCAGATATGATAAAACTAAATTCTATGCAATTTGGCTCTTTGAATTTATCATTGGCATTTCATTCAACATGAGAGTTGAAAAGGACAAAACTAAGACTAAGTTTGCTTTCCTCAAAGGAGTTCAGATCTGAGTAAGCATTGATCCCTATTCATTAATCACAGAGACTTTGACCAGTATCTATATGTAAGTGGGCCATAAAGATTAAATTTAACCAAAATTCATCAGGGAACTATAACTCCAACTTTGCTTTTGAGGTTTTCAGGATTTTTTGATTGGCATCTGTTCTTTCACTAACTGTGGAAAAACAAACACTCCATTAAATTACTTTTTATCAACCCTTAAAAAACTGTCTGCTATGGTACTACTTTACCTCTACCTCTGCCACAGAAGGAACACATTTTCCTGGAGTATTTCTTCTGTCTGATTTCAGGCAAGCTATGTCTGCCTTCTTATCTCTGCGTCTAAGAAGCAGGACAGCTGGGGTTCCCACCACCCATGTGGACCCATTGAAGACTGCCCCTCACTCCCAAGCAGAGAAGTTCTTGAACTATCAAGAAGTGAACTGCACTGAAGCCAAAGAGGAAATGGAGAAAAACATCATTTACACAGTAATTTATAAACTTTTTTTTTAAACACATTTTTATTACAACATTTGCTTTTAATGCCTTGTAGAAATCCACCACCTTGGAGCCATCAGAAGCTGCTGACATTCTTCAAACATGTCAAAGGAAGAACAGGTGCATCTCCAAATTCTGCGTCAGCAGAATTTTTTCTCACTTTTAACATTAACCAGTTGGATTTAGTAAGTTACGGTGAACTTGGCAAGATCTTCACCTTGTCCTTTTAAAAGTATGCTTTAAAGAAAACTACTTTCACAGACAGGCAGTAACTACAGATAAAGGTTCAGCATGCACCGAAGGGCTAAAGTACAGGAGAACCACAAGGAATACACAGATGTCACTAGATTGTGCTTTTAAGAAACTACCCACAGAGACAACAGTGAATGCAGGTAAGGAAGAAGGAAAGACTACTTGCAACTGAACAGGATTAAAATGCCAGGCTTACAATATTTTCAGGACATCTAACAGACTGATATCGTTTAAAAGTCACACTCAGTATAAACGAGACAATATGCCTGTGATGATGCAGGAGGGCAAGCGGCAGTACAATGCCTGAACTCTCATGGAAAGGCTGGTGTGCTGCTACCAGGGATGGCATGACTGATTCACTCAGGCACCAGACTTGAAAGTCTCATGTTCATACACTGGGTGGTCTGCTCTGGGAGACGAGTGGAGTAGGATGGTTGGCATCTGTATCCATGAAGGTAGAAGGAAAACCTCCCTACCTCTGACAATAGTGAGCAATGGCACTAACAAACCTTGCCTTTTGGGGTCTGTGACCAGCTTCCTCACTCGGCAGTTCAGTACAAGGCTACTAGCATTTCTGACCCATTCTTTCATTTGCTAGCTTTCCCATAAGAAAACAGCAGACTGCACCAACAGAGGAGTCTATTGTAAGGTTGACCCCTTGGTTACTTACACAGTACATATACATTACACTGTTGGGACATTCGTATATGCCCTTTATCACAGGATCAAAGTGTTCTATTTATGCCCTTGGCACATACATACTTGTTTACTGGAGTCAGGATTTGTCCTGCATGGTCTCCAATCCAGTTTTTACTTAAAACTACAAGAATACCTTTTTTTTTAAAAAAAAAAAGTCTTTCTCAGGTTTGACACGTGACGATTCGGGTATCCTTGGCTTTGCAGAAGTTTTAAGCCAAAAAACAGTGGGTTAGGTTTTAAAAAAGTTTAGATGTTTGGCAGATACTTGGTAACTAATTTGTGCAAAAAGTCCAGCAAGTTTTATTTTTAACAGTGATTTAAGAAATGGGCTTAACAGAAAACAGATGAACTTAATAGTCCACCTTACTTCATTAATGAAATGTGCAGAACCTTGCTATGTGTATTTACAGGAGGTTAGGACGTACTCATTTTGCATCTGTGTCCTGCTCCCTACAGCCTTTCCTATTAAGTTACTTTGATACCCAGTCCATTTTAATACAACATGAGGTTTTGCAGCAAACTGATTTGCCATATTTCCGTAATTCAGCCATACAAAGTGTTCCCAAAGCCATATGTACTTTTTGAAAGTTAATCAGGCCAGTATCATTGTAGGGATTTCACAGATAAAACTAACAATCACCATCTTTTGATATATTATTTTCATGAAAACATATTAATAAGGAACACTTGTATATATGTTTCCCTTTTGTTTGTTTGTTAAATTATATTTGGCACAAAAAAAATCAGCCTGTAACAAATTTCAGCATAACAAAGATCCATGGGATCACACATATAATAGAAGGTGACCTTCCTCTGTCACTTAAAGCTCCTGCTCTTACTAAGAATCCACCTTGGGAAAGATACTGACTTTATTGTTTCTGCTGATTTTTCTTTCTGCTTTACACTTAGGCTGTTTCGTCTGGATTAGTTCTTCAGGGGTATTCCCCAAAGGAGGCAGGAGTCGCTTCTTACTGTTTCGGTTTTCTGAGAGCCACTGTGGAGGCAGCTCAAAGGGTCCAAAGCCAAACTGCATGGAATATTTGTCATTTACCATATCAGCTTCTGTGGGCACAGCTGGCGCCACCTGAGCTGCAGAATCTGCAACTGTCTGCGGTATAAATTTGTGAACTAAAGTCTCTCCTACCTCTAAACTGGTGGTAGGAATTTCTTTCTGTTGAAAGTCACCAGAGCCAATGGATTTGGTCTCATTCTCCTCATCTTCTGTTGGCTTGAAGATTTGTTGTTGCCCGATATGAAACATCTCCAGAAGCTGGCTCCCCGAACGGACACTGGGCTCCAGATTCGCATCGGCAACACAACCCGAGCTGACAACATTTCTCCTGCTATACCTTCGGTGCAGCTGTACTATTGTCCCCACTAAGCACTTCCGTACTGATTTGTTAACAGTTAAAAATAACAAAGGATTGGCCAGCAAAGAGACCTTGGGCAACCAAATGGCAGTGAGGAGCAAGAAGACTGAAATATCTGAAATATTGAGTATGGTGCGGTAAATCACCAAAGTCACATAGGGGACGCTGCAGAAAATAAATATCATAACCATGGAAAGCAGCATGGCATGAAGCTCAGCTTCTCGCTGAGAGGCATAAGGGATAGAAATTGTATTCTGAGGCGTCCTTAAGGCAGCTATGATTACTTTTTTCTTCTGGCTGGCACTCAGTGCCCTGCGAATAAGAATCATGAAGAGAAATACCACAGCCACTGGTACAATCACCGTGGTGATGTTATAGATGATGACGTATATCAGGTGGCCAAGGGAGTAACTCCAAGATTCGGAACAGGTGGACATGGCATAAATATCAGACACATTGGTCACAGCAAATACTGGAATGCTGGCCACTATTGCATGGGCCCAGATATAGATAACCAGGTCTCGGGATTTTGCATCAGATATTTTTCTTTCCAGAGGGTATAAAACAGAGTAGTACCTGTCAAAAACAAAACAAAAAAATAAAATTACAACTGATACAATGCAAAGGGTGAAATCAATAATGAGCATAGTGCTTCTGAGAAGCCTCTCAGGAGCTGTCTGAGCATAACGCCCCAAATCCCTAACTAGGTTGCCAACTGACTACTTGCTTATGAGAGAAAAAAAAAAAATCCAAGGGTCTGCCTTTGCAGGTCTTTCTGTAGAAAAAAACTGAATATTCAGACTTCAGGATCACGTTATTGGTGGTGAACAATTCTTTCAATAATTGGCACTCTATCACTTTGGCTGGTGTGTCTGAACATTACTTTGAAGATTTCATCATTTACTTACTTGTAAACTGGACAGTATATTACACACAGCACAAAATTTCAGAAAACATGATGGAGGCAGAGATATGTCACATTGAAAGGCCAGACTCAGAGCTAATTTGAAACTGCTTTATGATAGATTTTTTCTCTGGATATTTGGAAAAAGCTGTTGGTCACAAATTACACGTACCTATCTACTGGAAGTACAGTGAGGTTTTGTTTTGCACAAGCTCTGGTTGGCAAGGCCCTGAGCAAAAGAGTAGTCAAAACACTGACCATTCTGTGCATGTTAAAAAAAAAATGACATGCACTTCAAATTTAAGGTACTGATTCATTGTTTGCTGATCACTGTGAACTTTTAAGCTCACAGAACTTTCACGAGAGACCCATCCTTTTAAAATTATAAGCAGTAGCAGTTTGTACTTTTTGTGACGAAGATCACAAGTTTTACTGGTGAAGGGCAAATTATATGCTGTTCCAGTGGCAAGATAGTGATACTGCATTTATCAAAACTTTAACATTAAAGTAAGAGATATATCACTTTATTAGATATACAGTTTGTTTTTGTAGAGCTAACATATTCAGTGGTGAGACACAATAACAGACTCACAATAATTTTATCTGACATGTATAAATCCACTGTTTTAGTAATGTAAACTGCATTAAACCAGTATCTACCTTTCCTTAAAAATATCTAACTTACAGTCACTGTCAAGATGAGAGAGCAGATGGGATCAGTGACTGCTAATAATAATAAGTAAAATGAACAGAATCCAAAAACTTAGACAGTCCAAAGCACCACTTTTGTTTTAGACGGATCTTCCACACACAAAATCTCTCTGAATTAATTCTGGTTGTATTAATATTATTCGGGGTTTTTTTAAATAAATTACATTTGAAATTTGAAATTGATGGACAATCTACCTCAGGCATTGGTAAATTCTTCTGACAGGCAATGGCTTTCAACTTCCACAGTTAAAAATGTGCACCTTGTCTATAGTCTGAAGTTGTCTGCTTTCAAGTCCTATTACTGAACAAAAATTATTAACAGGAAGAAAGAAAGGATAAAAACTTCTCTGAAGACAAATCTATAGACTCAAAGTCCTTTATAAATGTCCAGAGATATCACAGTAAACTGAAAAATAAAGGTTTTCAGTGTTACAGAGAATAATATTTATCCCAATAGATCCTAGAAAGAAGCTGTACACTGTGAGCAAAGCACTGGAACAAGAGCAAGACCAATATGAAAGGGAGAAAAGGGTTTCAAAGGAAGAAAGAAAAAAGAAAAACCAAAGGTCCTCGCAAATTTGCTCTCTTACCTGTCAAGAGCAATGGCTGGAAAACTAAGGATGGTCACTGAGCAGAAGACTTTGTGCAGAAACTTGGCAATTCTGCAGAAGAGCATCGTATAGATCCACCAGCAGCAGTGTGGACTGGCACTAAGGGCAATGTCAAAAGGCACACAGACTAGGCTGGCACAGATCCCCGAGCAGGCCAAATTCTTAATGAATCGGTTTGTTACAGATTTAAGTACTGATGTTCTGCAAGTTGACCACAGCACCATGATGTTACCTGTGAGTAGAGACAGGAAGGATAAACAAAGCAAAAACAAACAAACAAACAAACAAACACAAACCCCAACAACAATAATTTTAACAGATTTGAATGTTCCCTAGTACTGCAAATAAAAATACTTGTTTGGAGTTTGCCAGGAGTCACTGAAAACAGTTACTCCCCAGCTATCTCCTCCCAGCTTCTAATAATGAATGAATTAGGGAATTTTAGAGGCAGATGCCAAAGTAGGATATCCAAACTATGTTTTTAGATGCTTATGTTGACTCCTGCATTAAATGATCCATCCTGAGTATTGAAATATAAATATTTGGTGAAGTGCTCATATTTTAATAACTAGTACATAATTCTTCTTTAAAGATAAAAATACACTGTAAGTAAATATAAATATAATTGAAAGATAAATATAAATATATGGTTTAATCTGTTTGTCTCTATGTGTAAGTGGATCACAGCAGCTTCCTTTTCTTTCACCAGTCACTTCAATGGCACAGAGGTGCCTGTGTGAAGCCACATCCAGAAGAAATATC